>NW_026521720.1:600000-813964 GCF_021234435.1 Artibeus jamaicensis
ATAATGTTAATTCCATAAATATTATGGGAATAAAATGAAGTCCATTCCATATTTCATGGATATGACTAGAAAGGGCCCTGGCAGATAGAAAACATTCAGCATATCACTGTTCATATGATAAGTACTTTTTATTGAATTATCTTTGCTTCACATATGTTATATGACCCTCTAAAAATAGAATATTGTGTCAGGTAGAAATTATATTTTATATTTTTCATCTCTTCTATAATGCAACTGATTCTTGGTACATAAAACTAAACATTTAGATGGTCTACCATCATCCTTCAAGACAACTGATTTTCTCAAGCATGAACATTTATTATTGAAAAAATATTCCCTTTTATGAAAACCTATCCAAAGTCTGACATATTAACAAAAAAAGAAAGTAAAGAAAAGAGGAAAAAAAACTAAAGAAAAGAGACAAAGCTCTGGAAACTAGATATTTATATCACCTCTATCAGTGAAAATAATAATGCCTCCTTCGCAGATTCCCTGCCAACACCTTTTCCTTTGTGCTGGGCGTACCAAGCTGTTTCCCATATGGGTGTTATTTAGCCATTTCAATTGCCCAAGAATGAACTGAATGGCACCCACACACATACAAATGTCCACACATTTTGTAACTTGAAATATTGAATAATAGTTATTATTATTCTGGATGAAAGAACAAATGCTTTACTTTTTCATTTAATATTCTAATAGCATTTGCCAAAAAAACTTGTGACTCTTTCTTAAGCCACTCACACTCTTTGGCTTCCATTTTACTGGATAATTTTTAGTTTTCAAACATGTAAATATTTTCTTTCATCATGTTTTATTTTCTCCTGGTGAATGGCTTGATGTTTTAAATTACTGTTGTTTGCATTGTTAGTTGCATTATTATAAGACATTGCTGTAAATGGCTAGCAGACTGAACTTAAATTTCCCCAAAAATAAAATTTATGTTATTTTAATGACATATGATCACACTACCAGGCTGTACCCTCCTATAAAATAGAGAATTGATTTTATCAATATAGTCTCTCAATACATGTTTACCAAACAAAACTATAAGCTTTCAATAAGCTAGGGATAGGGGAATATACAAAGGTAATGGCAATAAGGCAATGAAAAAAATATGGTTATTTTAAATGGATTAACTTTAACTCAAGAGGAGTCAGAATGTTTCAAACTCATTTGCTAACATTTTTAAAATTTGTTTTTCAAGCACAGTTTTCTGTCTTTTACTCCCATCCCAGCCCACCCCCACAGCTCTCCCCACCTCCCTCCCATTTCCTCCACCCTTAGTTTTTGTCCATGCATCCTTTATACTTGTTCCTGTAAACCCTTCCCCTTTCCCCCTGAAATTCCCTCCCTTTTTCCCTCTGGTCACTATCAGCCTGTTCTCTATTTCAGGGTCTTTGAAAGGTTATATTTTGCTTGCTTGTTTGTTTTGTTGTTTAGGTTCCTATTAAAGGTGGGATCATATGGTATTTGTCTTTCACCACCTGGCTTATTTTGCTAATTTTGAATCTGTTAAAATGAAAGTTTTTAAAAGACACTTAGACTCTTTGACCAAGACAGGACCACATAAAGCATGTAACTCACTGTCACTCCTAATGCCCCAAATTGTCTTTTTTCACCTGCTGCACTTAGACCCTACTTTGTAGGCCTGCATGGAAAAACTCTGAGCCAAAAGCGATCAGTGGAGATGCTCGGCTGATTGTTTTACCCTTCTGCCCTTTCTCTTTTCACCTTTGCGTAAAATGAATTAATTAACTGATAATCCCTGAGTTCCTTCAAGTCTTCGGGTTTCTGCCTTTCTACTTCTGATAGTGGAAAACTTAGTATATTTTTACAGTCCACTGGAAAACTCAAATTTCGAGAACGTTCTTGACTCCCTGTATATTTTATCTATTGGTTCAGTGTACACCAATGATCCGAGAAACACCACGTTTACCCCCTGGCCCAGAGCCTTTTACTCTGCAGGTCTGCTAGTGTGCCATTCTCCTGCCATTCTCCCATCCCTAAGCTAAGTAAAGATCCATAAAAATGTAACACAACTATTTTAATGACAAACATGAATTACATTCAGTGAAATATTGAATTTTGGAGGTTAAAGGTTTTGGCTCCAGCATTTCTTAGGGCTATGTTTTGACCCAGAAAAAAAAAGACCATTCATTCATTTATTTAAACATCTCATTTTCTTCAAATACACATTCCACAGAGTTTTCTCTCAAAAATATGCAATTGCTCTCTTTATGTGTTCTCTTTATACTTCTTTAATGGCTTTGGATAAAATCCAAAGTGTCTAATATTTTACAGGGGGACTAATGGCCTGATGTCAGCTCACTGCTTTTGCCACTCCTCAACTCACAGAATTTGAGCACAGAATTGCCTCTGGCTCCTTAAGTGGGAAACAGTCATTTACTGCTTCAAGCTGCTTCTTCTTCACCAGACTAATTTATGCTCATTCTTTAAGCAACCCTCACTAAACCTTCCTCTGGCTTCCTTTATGACCCATCTTTTCTAAGGCCCTGCATTATCTGGTGCAAATATCTTACCATTAAACTTGCCACAGTTACAAATAGCACCCTTGGTGATTCTATTCTAGATCCTGAGCTTTGAGAGTAAGACCGCTGTCTTACCCATCTCTATATACCTCATGCTTAGTGCAACGCTTGGCTGAGAGCAAGCTGATATTAAGTGTATGATGGATGCAGGAATCAGTAGTGAGCACACATTAAACAGTGCAAATTGACAGTCCATGATGTTGATCATTCTGAGGAAAAAATACCATCGATCTGTTCAGAATCTGTAATAAAAGCATTACAACAATAAAAAATAGGCAGCTATTGATATTGCCAGATAATTTGACACTTAACTTGAAGAAACATTGTGACACATGGTGGATGTTTATCATCATCATGTAGAACATTCCAGTTTCAAAGAGCATCACAAAAGATGCAACTTGAAAGTGGGAGGAAGGCTGCACATCCTTGAGGCCCCCTCCCGAGCTCTGCTGTTGGGAGCGGGTGGGAACGAGAAACCCTATAGATGGCTGAGCACACTTGCCAGGGGAGCTGTGTTCAGCTCTTCTCTAGCTCTGCCAAAGTGGAGGTGGTACATGGAGCATGGTCTGCAAAACAGCAGATGAGGTTAGTTTGGTCCCCATGGAAACCAGATCTCCTATTGAGAAGTAAACATATTTGGTGCTTTTGTAATCAGAACCCATCAAAAAGTGAAAAACAATCCATTTTTGTTATATTGTGTTAAAAGAGTCAAAATTCTAAATCAGAGTCACTGGACAATACTTTTTCTAACACAGACATTATCAAGTTATGTCTCACTTTAACCACTGACAGAAGAAATTGAAAGAGTTCCTCCCTTCATTTCGTGACAGCTCCCTATAGAAGTGCAGGGAAGTATTCGTATTCCATAATTTGGGGGGAAATGGAATATGGTAAAATGACCCACATAGCTAAACTATGTATCTAAGCATATAATTGTTCTTTCCAGACCTCCCTCCAGAGGTGAAGACAGCTCAGTATCACAAGACTTTTACAATGAAAATGGTAATAAGTACAACTACATGGAGAGAGTTTTTTCATTGTTCATGTGATATCATTTTAGTGAATCTTTAACTTGTATGTGTTACACTTTTCAAGTATACTGGAAAAAACAGTGTTTGATTCTAATGTATTTATTAAAGTCTTGAAGAAATATTTGGGGAAACACTGAAGCCTGTCCCTTAAAACTTTCAAATGTTGTTCCTGGAGATATTATAAGTGAAATCATTCTGTAACTACTCTAATTAAAGTAGGAAAATTTGATTGGTAAAAAATTATATATTATCTATACGGGGTCTGTCACAAATAACACCCCTTTTTATTACAATATCATAAGCATGTAATTCTGTAACATAACAATATCACACTCAAGCACACCATATGACATTTTAGGTGAAATGTTTAAATTAAAACTATAAATTATTATACCCATATTATTACCACACTCAAGCAGGCATTACTTCTGCTGGACCCACACATATGGGAATAAATATCCAGTATCTAAAAATTCTAGTGTCTTTCTACCACAGGAATTTTGCCATTTCTTACATGTGGAAGTAATCTGACTCTATCTACGTACTCTAACTGTTGGAAAACTAAAACTTTGCATTAGTGATTATGTATTTAGGAAGCTAAAGCCCTAAGATATAAAATGAAAACCTAGTTCCTAATCAAACGCTGGGGTCTCAGTGACATTAGACATCTATGTATTCCTCCATTAATGGAATATATGGCATATTCTACACAAAGAATTCTATACAAAGAATACATCTATGTATTCCTCCATTAATGGAATATATGGCATATTCTACACAAAGAATTGAGTTAACTGTTTGCCTTCTCATTGTAACATCTTTTACCATTGTCAAGGTAAAAGCAAAATAATAATAATAATAATAAACTACTCTAAATATGAATTTATCCTTTCTAATATATTTACATGTCAAAGCTACAAAATTAATATGCCTTAGCAGATTTTTCTAATTCATCCCAGCATAAATGTCCATCTTATATAAGATTGTTCTTTCCAGATCATTTATAGAAATTGGCATTCATGTGCTTCTAATATCTCATAAACACTAAGAATTCTTGCTGCTGTCTATTTATTAGGCTTGGGCAAAATTTTAAAGGGAAGTATTCCAATAAGCTGTACTGTTGTCATGGTTGATGATGATATTGTAGAATATTTTCTAATATTTTGGTTAGAAATGTCAATAGCATTTTGTATCATGTTCCAGTATAACATAGAATTTCAAATGTATTGCAAATATCTTAGCAAACTCAAAGAACAAGATTGAAAAAGTAACCATCTCACAGATAAGCACTTTTCATGTGTACATGCTGTTCCAGAGCAGTGTATTTCAAATGTGGGTTATGAAATAGGAGACAAGGTTAAAAGCTCAGCTGCAGGGATTTTTGCCCTTGCTTATTACTAGGATTAAAGAAGCCAGGGATAGGAGGGATTCCTTTCATCCTATTTTCCCAGGTTCTTTACAGTTATTTTTCCAATCCATTGCCCCGCTCTAGCACCATACTAACTGTGCAAGCTCGGTCAATCATGTGTTCCAATGCCTTTCTCTAACTCTAACCTTTCTACCTGTTTTAGTTTGTTCAGGCTGCTGTAATAAATCACCATAGATTGAATAGCTTATAAACAACAGAAATTTATTCGTCAGTTCTGAAAGCTGGAAAGTTTGAGGTCAAGGTTCTGGCAAATTCTGGATCTGGTTAGGCCCTGCTTCCTGGTTTAAAGACAGCTGTTCTTGCTCTGCCCTCAGTGGCAATGAAGAGTAAGGAGCTCTCTTTTATAAGGGCACTGATCCCATTTATGAGGGCTCCACTTCATGGCCTCATCACCTTGCAAAGGCCTCATGTCCTAACACCGTCATCAATTTGGGGGTTTGGTTTCAACATATGGATTTTGCCAGGATATAAACATTCATTCCATTGCACTCCCTCACCTTACTTTCTTTTGTACATCTTACACATTTCTGGGAACACTTCTATCATTGGAAAAGGGCACAATGAAATCAATACACCAATGCCATTATCATAGAGCCCAGTATAATAAGCTATCTAGGCTCATCTAATTCAATGACCTTTCCAATCGAAAACTGTCCTCATACAATAGTATCAAATAGTGGTTTCTCAGACTGCATTAGAGCACTTGTTATTATGAGGAATTTGCGTCTTTCTCAGAAGTCCTTTTTATCTTTAGACAGGGTTGATTTTTTTAAAGGTTTTTCTCCTAACTTCAACTCATTAGTTCAAGTCTTGCTTTTTGAGAACATATGAAATGAACATCTTTGTTTTTCCCCCCTTTTTTAACTTTATTTTTTAATAATTATTTTTATTATTGTTTAACTAAAGTTGTCTCCATTTTCACTCCACCAGGCACCCCTGCCCCATTCATCCCCACCTCCCATCCTTGAACCTATTCCCTTTGGCTTTGTCTGTGGGTCCTTTATACATGTTCCTTGACGACCCTTCCCCTGTTTTCCCCCATTATCCCCTCTCACCTCCCCTCCAGTTGCTGTCAGTTTGTTCTTTATTTCAATGTCTCTGGTTATATTTTGCCTACTTGTTCGTTGTGATGATTAAGTTCCACGTATAGGTGAGATCATATGGTATCCTTCTTTCACCACCTGGCTTATTTCACTCAGCATAATGCTCTCTAGTTCCCTCCATGCTGATGCAAAGGGTAGGAGCTCCTTCTTTCTTTCTGCTGCATGGAATTCCATTGTGTAAATGTACCATACTTTTTTGATCCACTCATTTACTGCTGGGCACTTAGCTTACTTCCAGCACTCGGCTATTGTACATTATGCTGCTATGAGCATTGGGGTGCATAGGTTCTTTTAAATTGGTGTTTCAGGGCTCTTAGGGTATAATCCCAGAAGTAGAATTGCCAGGTCCAAACACAGTTCCATTTTTAGTTTTCTGAGGAAATTCCATACATCCCTTCTTACATATTAGAACATTAAATATACATTGATTATTATTTGAATGTTTTCTACATTTGACAAAGAAAACAATTCTGAAATTGAAGTCAGAACTGAAAGTGGTTTCCCAAATGGCCAAAACTCAAATTCAATTAAACACCCTCCCTGATTTAAACAGTTTAGGAGTTTGCAGTTTAGCCATTTTACAGTCACTAGTTACTATCATTTACTGTATTGGTCAATGTCCAGTGAGGAGAGAGAAAATGTGTTAGTTATTTTATCAGAGATATTATAATGGATTGTTAATGGGCGTAAAGCTAATAAAAGTATCAAGGCCAAAATGAAACGCTAAGTCACCATGGAAGTGGCAATTGCAGAAAGAAACTACCACTTGCAGGGCTGGAGAAAAAACTGAGAGAATTGTTAAAACTTAGAAGTTTGGATGAGAGGCCTGTGGCCTGGTGCTAGTTCTTCACTCAGGGGAGGCGCCCTGAGGGGCCGGATTTCAGACTTCTGAGGGAGGGGCGCCAGCCCATTGGTTTTAGTGCTTTTAAAGATCTGCCGAAGAAGCTGCTTCTATAAGTATTCAAAAAACTTCAAACTGATTCAGCTGCCGGTTTTGGATCCAACCATCCCTGCAGGGTGAAGTAACAAAGCTAGACTGACAGCAAAAGACAGCCAATGGGAGCAAAAAAGAAGCAGCAAGTCCCTTTTTCTTTTCCTAGGCCTTCCGCCTCCCTTTAGCCCCCACTCGCAAAGTTCAAAAGGAAGCCAGCTAAGCAGGAATGTGGCCTGCAGAGTCCCAGTACAAGCAAACATTACTAAGAAGCATACAGGAGCAGGAGTGGTGTTGAAACTGAGAGAAATAGCCTAATAACTGCCACACTTATTCTGCTGTGTTATTAATTATTTGTGTAGAGAACTGACTCTTTAGCCTAAAAATGCCTTCAAGACAGCAGAGTACAAATACCTATCCCATTATCTGGCATAATATATGATATGCAGTTACTGTTGAATAGATGTTAAAGTATAATGGCCTTATATTATTATTAAATATTCTGTTAAATATACCAATTGTTCTAGTTTGCAAAAATGTTATTTCTCCCCCAGAATAATACTGGGTTATCATCCCCAGATTTAGGGTTATCTGCAGGTTTGATATGTATTACCTATTATTATAAGTCATTGGTGTGAAATTGTTCTTCTCTAACTTTAGAAAACATGAAGATCATCTGGACAGCTATTAAACATAGGTTTCTGCCCTGGCTAGTGTGTTTCAGTGCACTGGGTGCCAGCCTGCAAAGCTAGGGGTCACTTGTTTGGTTCCCATTCAGGGCACAGGCCAGTAGGAGGCACTCGAGACACAACGACATAGTGATGTTTCTCTTCCTCTCTTTCTCCCTCCCTCCCCCATCTCTAAAAATTAAATAAATATATTTTTTGAAAAACAGGTTTTTGTGTCCTATCCCAGAGATTCTGATTTAGTGTGCTTTAAGGACTTAAAAACTTGTGTTTCTTCCTTTATTTCATCTTTTTAAAAAATATGTTTTAAATTTATTTTTAGAGAGAGAAGAAAGGGTAGAGAAAGAGGGAGAGAAGCACCAATTGGTTAACTCTCAAACACCCTCTACTGGGGACCCGGCCTGCAACCCAGGCACATGCCCTGACTGGGAATCGAACCAGCGATGTTTTTGTCCACAGCCTGGCATTCAAGCCACAGAGCCACACCAGCCAGGGCTAATCTTTTAAAAATTAAGGTACGCTTAACACGCAACAATTATATTCATTTCAGCTATACAGCATAATGATTTGACATTTGTACGAATTACAAAACATTCATCACAAGAAGTAAACATCCATCACCATCATCATCACCATCATAGTTACCAAGTTTTCTCTTGTGATGAGACCTTTTAACATCCACTCTCTTAACAACTATTGATTATGTAATACAGTATCATTAACTGTAGTCGTCAAAATGTACTTTATGTCCCTATGGCTTATCTGCGGAAGGGGGTCAAAAGGTACAAACTTCCAGCTACGAGGATGCCCATCCTTTACTTACTCTGCCACATTTTTAGTTACTCTGCATTCACAAAAGTTTGCAAGGTGGCAATATTTTAAAACAGCTTTATACTTTAACTCAATAAAACTATTGAAAACATAGCATGTTTGGAACATTTAGAAACATAAATCACTCTCTTGTAATTCCAAAATTCCAGAATTAAGATACATGAATCCCCTTCATGTGGTCAGCTCCTGCACCGCAGCCCGCACGGCGTGGTCAGGGTGGAGTCTCTCGTGACCCCACGTGTGAATGGACCAATGGCAATCAAAATGCAAGTGGTTTATAATTTAGTAACTTAGTATGACATCCAGAAACATTAGTAAGGACTAAAAACAATGGAAATAAAAGTATTGGGGACTCATAGAGGAAGAAATAGGTAATCAGAAATCATGGGGGTTTTTTTGTATAAAATGCTAGAGTTTACATCGAAAAGTTCATTATAAACTATGTTTTACTTTTTAAAGTTCATTGTCTTCCTTCACCATGTTAGGGAAGTTTTGGTAATTTCTTCAGATAAGTTCTCAATCCTTGCTCTCTCTCTCCTCCTTCTGATACCCCTATCATGAGGATATTGTTATGCTTCATAGTGTCCTAAAGGTCCCCTAAACTATCTTAATTTTTTCTTTTTTTTTTTTGTTGCTCTCATTGGGGTTTTTTTCTACCTTGTCTTCCAAAACACTGATTCGATCCTTTGCTTCATTCAACTTAGTGTTTGTTCCTTCCAGTGTATTCTTCATTTTACGTACTGTGGTCTTCATTACTGAGTGCTCCTTTGTTAGGTTTATATGTGCTTTCTAATGCTGTTGAGCATCCTTATAACCATTACTTTGATCTCTATGCCTGATCAATCGTTTGCCTCCATTTCATTTAGATCTTTTTCTGGAGATTTCTCCTATTCTTTCATCTGGGGCCTATTTCTCTGTCTCCCCATTTTGGCTGCCTCTTTATATTTGTTCCTGTGTATTAGATAGATCTTCTATGACTATCAGTATTAGTGGGGTGGCTTTATGTAGTAGCTGTCCTTTGGGGTACAGTGGTGCAGTCTCCATGATCCTCTGAGCTGGGTGCTCCAAGAATGTCCCTCGTGTGGGCCCTCTTATTGTAATTAAGTTTTTTTCCTTTAATTGAATGTATTGGGGTGACAATGGTTAACAATATTGTAATTAGGTTTCATTGTAATTATGTCTCAATTGCCATTGGTTCATTCATGCATGGGATCATGATAGACGGCCCCAACCACGCCAAGCCAGCAGCTCTGCAGGTGCCGACCACATGAGACGGAATTCACCTCAGCAGGGCTTGGTGCCTGCCCAGATCGCCCTTTGGATGTTCTGCTTGTGAAGCTTATTGGATCCTGCTCTGTTGTTGTCTGAAGCTGACCGCTGGGTGTGTTAGTTCTTGGCCTATTGGGAGAGACTCCAGTGCAGACGAATACAAGGAGATGCCTGTGACTAGCATGCGGCAATCAGTTTGAAGGTACAAGTAATCCAATATTTGTGGCTCTCTCAGCTCAGCCTGGGTGCACATGAGAAAACCCAAGCTGTGCACCAAATCCAGCTTTTACTATCACCAGGCGTGGAGCAGGGCAAAAGTCCCAAGGTACCTCAAGATCCACCTCTGCCTGCCTCCACCTGCTGGCTGCCTGTTCGTTTCAGTGACTGAAAAATCCTCTGGCTGTACTTCTCAGAAGGAAGGAAGCTCCGCAGGGTGGGGCAAAGAGAGTCCAGAACAAGAGCTATTGCTTTCCCCAAGGCTGATGCCATAAGGAGGGGAGTGGTCCACCCAGGAAAGATGGGTCTCAGCTGAGCCTGTGGTGGGACTCAGCACAGGGATCCTGCTGTCTGTCCCTTCAGCTCTACACCCACACCAAGAGCCACAAACCCCAGCCTCTCTTCATGTGACACTAGTTCACCTCATCCTGCCTCTGCCAGAGCCCAGGGTGAGTGGCTGCAAACAAAAAAAATTGTGAAAGACAAATACCATGTGATCTCACCTATACGTGGGACTTAATCAGCAAAACAAATGAGTAGGTATGGTATAACCAGAGACATTGAAATCAAGAACAAACTGACAGTAACCAGCAGGGGATGTGAGAGGGGATAATGGGGGGAGGGTTTTCAGGAGCATGTATAAAGGACAAAACCAAAAGGAGGTAGGATCCCGGGCGGGAGATGGGGATGGTTGGGGCAGGGGGCAGTGGTGGGGAGGAAATGGAGACAAGTGTACCTGAACAGCAATAAAAAATGGTAAGTAACCAAAAATAA
Organism: Artibeus jamaicensis; assembly: GCF_021234435.1. Classification (NCBI taxonomy): domain Eukaryota; kingdom Metazoa; phylum Chordata; class Mammalia; order Chiroptera; family Phyllostomidae; genus Artibeus; species Artibeus jamaicensis. Next base: position 610,823 of record NW_026521720.1, read on the forward strand.
AATAAAATAAAACAAAAAGGTAAATTTCAACAATAAAAAACTAGTAAATTATTCCCAGCAAATGTCAAATTAAAAAAATAAAATAATTTTTTAATGTGCTTTGGCCCTTTAAGACGGTGCCTGCCTCTCTGGAGAACTTGCCTCTCCCAGGCCAACAGAAACTCTCTGCTTTTCAAAGCCAGATGTTTTGCAAGCCCTTCTTCCTGGCTCTGGTGCTCTGAGCTACAGAGCCCAGCTTGGGGTTTAGACCCCACAGTTCTTAGAGGACCCTGGTGCAACTGAGATATCCCTCTGAAACCTCAGCCACTGCCAGTCCCTTTTCATGTCTCTGTCCTTTCTACCAGTCATGATGTAGCTTCTTCTGCAAATCCTTTGTTAGAAGACTTCTCATCAGCTCATCTGAAGTCGGTTATTCAGAATGATTGTTCTACAATGTAGTTGTTGTTTCAGTTGGTCCTGGGAGGAGGTGAGTGTAGCTTCCACCTACTCCCCTGCTACCTTGGATTTCCCTGTTTGTTCTTAGTGGATGAATAATGTGGTGAGAATGTGATGAGAATAGTCTATTACAGACTAAGCAGCATCAAATATTCCTTTTGTACTCCATTTCCGTTCGTTATTTTGGAGCCTACCTTTCACTGAGATCTTCTTTATTGTATTCTTCATGACAGAATTTTTTTAACAAAATTAAGATAGGCCAAAATAAAGTCAGGATGCACTTCTGAAAAGGGAGCAAAGGAGAAAAGTAAAGAAGCTGAAGGTTTCTCTCTTTCTCTTGTGATTCCAAAATATTAGAAAGTTATCCTCAGAGCACTAGACAGTTCCCACCATATGTGTCTACAGTTGATGGTCTCATAGCCACAGATGTGTTAAACGTAGCCACAAAGAGGGTGCAGGAAAATAATGAGGATCAAGTAGGTCAAACCAACCCCCTCCACAGTCAAACACTGGAGGGAAAAACCAACTTAAATCTAATACCATAGACACATAGCTTTGGGTTCTTTCCCCCTAGATTCAAATTTTGGGTCCCTTAATTTTTAGTTGAGCCCTGAATGAGTGATTTCAATGCTATGTGCCTCAATTGCCTCACCTACAAAATGGAGATGAACATGGTATCACTGTCACAGCGTTGTCTGGGTATTGGACGCATTAATCCGGGTGAAGCAGTAAAACTAACTGGCAGAGGGTAGGCACTCAGCACGGCTTAGTTGTCATTGTACTGTCCTGTGGGTGAATCGGTGGCATTAGCTTCTTACACAGTGGCATTAGGTCTTCTTACACAGGAGACCTAATTGGTCTCCTTACCAAAAAGATCTATTTTAAAACCAACAATTTGGGGGGAATGTTTTACTTGTATATTTTTGGAAATAAGTGGAAAAGTTATGATTTTTAGAATATTATAATGTATTATTAAAACATGTTATCTCATGTGGTTTTTTCTTTCTCTTATGAAGAAAGGGGAAAGAAATGCCTGTAAAATTATTTAAATAGGAAGATATTTGGATAAATAATGTGACAGGCTGTAAAAGTTTATATAAATTTAGAAGAACATAACTAATGCACTGGTTTTATTTTAGCTTGAAATAATATGGAATATGCTAACAATTTGCACATTATACAACACACATTCAAATTCTTGTTTTATGCTTACATGGCATCTTTAATCCTTTAGTATTCATTATTTGTTAAAATTCCCAAAAACACTGAACAAGGCCAATAAAATAATGTAAAATCCTCCCATTTGACAATTAACTATGGTTGAAACATGGTAAAAATGTTGCCTAGTACTTAGCAAAACTAAATGTGGTAATGCTAAGGTAAGTTGACAAGTTATAAACATCTGATTTTAGTCCAGATCACTAGGGAGTGAGTCAGATTCAAAGTCCTTAAAAATGACTTTATGTATTTGGTGGCTGTGTTGGCCAAGGTATTCCTTGACCTCTTTGCCAAAAAGGAATTATCTCACAAATAACCGTGTCTTGAGACATACTGTCAGTATAGATGTGGTACTCTCTTTCTTGCCACATAATTATTGTGAAGGCTAACTTTAAGATTTGTGTGTATGTGCATATTTCTGCATATGCATGTGTACATACTCTCCCATCCTAGTAACCTGCTTCCATATATCCAGGTAATTTTACACATGAGCATGTTCTCTACTATTTTCATTCTCATTGTACTTCACTGAAAACTGAAAAAGTTGACTTTCAGATCTTGTGATAGAAGGAGAGAGATCTTGAGTCTGTTGTGACCCATCTAAGACTTAGATTCTAAGTAATCAAACTTGATTGCATATTGGAATTTGCTGGAGAACAGAGGGGCTCACATTTCTTTCTTAAATCTTCCCACATGATTAAAAATTGCAGCCAAGTTTGCAGACCACTAGTTTAAAATTAAAAGCTAGGTATTTTGTCTTACTATCAATATTACATTCTTGCCACTTTCCCATTCAACCCTCTTTACCTGGATCCTGCCAACCTCTAATTAAGACACCAACCGATTTCATTAGTGATAATATTTTCCCCCTTAATCCTGTAGCAATGAACATGTTTTAAAGGTGTCTACTTAATTCAAAGGAATTAATATTTGTGCTAATGTATATAAAGCACCATGCTAGTTGCCACTGGAAATACAATGAAGACTTGAGATAGCACCTTCAATCGTTCAGCTTAAAATTTGTGAAAAGAGGCGAACATATGGACAGCAGTGCCCCCTATCTGCAGTTTTGCTTTCTGCTGTTTCAATGACCTGTGGTCACCCAAGATCTGAAAATGTTACATAAAATCTCCAGAAATAAACAAGTCATAAGTTTTAAATTGCACACTGTTTTGAGTAGTGTGATGAAATCTCATGCCCCCACACTCCTTTCTCAGCTAGGAAGTGAATCATTGCTTTGTCCAGCACATCCAGCAACAGATGCACCCTTCCCGTTAGCGACTTAGTGCTCTTTGCTTTCAGATGGACTGTTAAAGTATCGCAGTGTTTGTGTTCACGCAACCCTTATTTTACTTAAGAATGGTCCCAAAGCGCGAGAATAGTGATGCTGGCAATGTGGAGACGCCAAGGAGAAGGCATGAAGTGCTTCCGTTAAGTGAAAAGCTGAGTGTAGAACAATAAAATATTTTGAGAAGCCACATTCACATAACTTTTATTACGGCATATTGTTATAATCATTCCATTTTGTTATTAGTTATTGTTAGTCTCACATGTGGCTAATTTATTAATTAAACTTTATCATAGAACTGCATATACTGGAAAAATCTACTACAAACAGGGTTTGGTACCGTCCATGGTTTTAGGCACCCATTAGAGTTCTTGGGATGAACCCCTACGGGAAAGGGGGAACAACTGTACAAATATTTTTCATGTCAGAAAGGCTTTGATGCAGTTTCCAAACACTGGATGCATTTGTGAATCACCTGGGAAGTTTATAAAAACCAGGAAGGACAAGCCCCGCCCCCAAAAATGCTGATAGAAATCGAGGCTGGGTCAGAATTCTTTACGTGTTTCTCAGGTGAGTGATTCTCCAGCATGAACAGCAATTGAGAAGAAAAAAGTACTAAGACAACAGAAAAAAGAAAAGATTTCTTTTTATTTGTTTTTTAATACTCACCCAAGGATATATTTACTGATTTTAAAGACAGAAGACAAGAAAGAGAGAAAGAGAAAGAGAAAGAGAAACACTGGTCTGAGAAACATCAGTTGGTTGCCTCCTGTATGTGCCAAGACAGGGGATTGAACCCGCCACCTAGGCATGTGCCTAACTGAAATCGAGCCCACAACCTTTTGGTGTACAGGACAACACTCCAACCAACTGAGCCGCCTACCCAGGGCAAGAAAAGGTTTTGAGGAAGAGTAGTATTTAATTTTAATAGAAATCCTACATCACGAACTTACTATATGCTTGAATCTTTACATAAATTAATTCATTTAATCACCACAACGCCCCTTGAAATAGCTGTTCCTAGAATTCCTTTTTTTTCTTACAACTGAGTAAGCTGAGTCACAGAAAAATTAAGTAACTTACCCAAGGACAAGTAGGTGGTAGAGCCCAAACCAGAACCCAGGGAGCTGACTTTAATTAATGCTTGTTCTCTCAAGTACCTCGCTAGACTTCCTAAAGCATGTGTCCTTCGGAACTGAATGCATGAACATGCACTGCAGGAAAGCAGTGTGCAGCAGCATTCACAAGCAAGGGCCAGGCTTGTGCCTGCTTGGGCCCTGGCTCCCTCACTAACTAGCCAAGTTACTCAGCTCCTCTGTGCCTCAGTTTCCCCTCATACACAATTAGAGTAATAACACACTTGCTTCACAGAGTTTTTGTGAGGATGAAATGTGTTAATACACTCATATTAACAATGATCATTGTTTTGATGAAAAGAGGAACAACTAGGGAAGCTTAAATGCCTTGTTGAGGAGTCCGGTATGCTAGGTTACGGGGAGTGGGATGGCCTATCGTTAGTGTGACCACAATTCCAGGTTTACAGTTAGTGTTCTGCTGTCATGACTGATAGTTCCTGCTTTACTATTAAATGTGTTCTGGTTGGGATATTAGAGAAATCTACCATAGCTATAATATAGGGCCTGGCACACACACAAAAAAGTCCCTTTTTGTTAAAAAATTTTCTATTTCAAAATCATAAGCATGTAATTCTGTAACATAACAATATCACACTCAAGCACACCATATGACTTTTAGATGAAATGTTCAAATTAAGACTACAAATTATTACACCCATAGTATTATCCTACCGGCCACACTCAAGCAGGCCTTACTTCTGCTGGACCCTGAGTATGGAGTTGTCACGCTGCATGGGAAGGGTTAGGAGGGAGAACCACTCAGATGGACTTGGAGTCGGGAAGTACTAATATCAGAAAAAAATAAGGTCTGCACTTTATAAAGATAACTCGGGCAGCAGTGTGTTGGATGAATTGCAAACTGTAAAATCTGATAATTTCCAAATGAAAAACCTGACAGTGTCCAAATGCAAAACTGTAAACACGTGCTTTGGAAGATAGAGTGGGCATTTGGAGGCATAAATCAAGAGGAGAAGGTTTGAGAATGGGATGAATTCTAGTGAGTGTGAATCTTTAATCTTTGAAGTTAGGGATCAAGCCAGGAATTGTTTCATTATTAAGGCCATGTGGGGCCTGAAACACTCAAAAATACCAGGCCTCAATAAATCTGTTGGAATTGCCAGTGCTGTATGCATTTGGATTATTCTCACTGTGGAAAATAACAGCAATTCGGGCTAGAAAACACAATGTCATGTCTAAGTTTTTATGGCCCAGGCCCGAAGACGGGGACTGGCTGAGCGAGCTCAACTATGTGGTAACAGATGGAAGGGAGAAAGGAGACAAGAAAGAGGGGTGGTTGCTGTCAGATCTTATAAAAAGTAACTGCCATTCACTTCGAGAACCGGTGCATGCATCTCTCATGAAACGGAGTCAGTCTGTTATCATTTTCCTCACCTTGGTGATTTTCACGTGGTTAAGATTTCTCAATCCTAGACTCTTTCAAAAGAACATATCACCTCTCACATAACATTCCAAAAACATGGCAAATAACAAGTGTGACTGCGAAGTGAACTATGACTGGAAACTGAAGCCAGAATTTCTGCATTCCTTGCAAGTACCCATAGTTCCTTTAATTATACTCAGGGCTTGTAAACAGGAAAGTGTTTCACAGATGTAGAGAATCCAAGAGGTAAGCCAAAATAACGAAATAAATGTATGGTCTGGCAAAAACCAAGCTAGATTAAAGCAACATTATTTACTAAGGGAGAGGAATGTTTTGAAGAAATAGTAGCAATAATGGAAGCATATGCAAAGTGCTCCTTATTTGGGAAAGCTTTGTGACTAAGGGAGAGATTGTCAATTTTGACAAATCTAACAAATATGTAAAATAAAATGAGGGGAAAGATTCATATTTTAAAATGTCAACTGTATAGAAAAAATTATCTACCTATTATCACATTTCCAAACTTTCCTTAAAGAGTGAGAAAAAGAAAACCCAGAGTCCATCACTTTTGTTGTAATTACTGAAAATACTTTTACAGTTCTCTCCAATTTATTTCTACTATTAAATACCTACAACTTGTTTTAGTAATTCGTGTTTGTCTAAATTCTGAAGTTTTACAGCCTCTTTCATACTGCATTTTTCTTATCCAGATCTCCATCTATGTAACATTAGATAGTCTCTGATGCCAGTATGACTCTCTTATAATTGGGGAGTGAATCAGATCAAAAATTTAGGAGACAGTTCTCAGAGAAAGTCCAATTGAGTTTAAAAACATCTGCAAAGTACTCCCTCTGCCTTTAGCATCTAGAAGGCACACAAGAAGTTGACTGAGGCCATTGACATGAAGTATTTCAATCAAAGCTATTTTGCGACAAGTAAGCATTTGTTCTATTTATTAGCAACTTAGATGTTGCTTGTCACCTGATTTTTTCAGCACACTTACACGAGCACAACAAGCTTGTTATCTAATTTGCTTTCCCAGAATTCCTCTCACCTCTCACTCTCCCTGGCAGGAAGGCACTGTGGTGACATCTGTTTCTTGTAGAGCTATCAAGAACGATAAGCAGCTTCTTGTGTTGCTTAAGTCATGGATTTTTTTCCTCCTTTCTCCAATAGTTAATGTGCTCCTTTTCTGCCATATGGAAAAGATAAATACCAGAACCCAAAATATCAGAGTAAAAGAGACATGAGAATGAAACTCTTTGAATACTGACCATGAAGGAAATACTTATGGAGACTGTTCAAAGATGTTGAACTTTTTGTTTTATTGTTATTACATTACTAACCACATCAAAATATGTTAGCTAGCAAAAAGTTTCCTTTATGTCACCCTACTAAAAATGGGCACAAACAATACCAGGTATGTATTGGTATAAAACAAAACACCCCAAAACTCTGTGGCTTGAAATTATATCTTATTACTAACCTAATGAATCAGTGGCTTGATTGAGCTCAGCTTGCTGGCCCACCAGCTAAAGTCACTCGTGCACTTGCAGTTAGATACAGACTGGAGGTACAGTCATCCAAAGACTCGACTGGACTGGACAACTGGGACAGCTCACTCATATGGCTGCAGCTGATGAAGGCTGGTGCCTTGCTCAGGGGCACCGTAACCCTTAGCACTGAGACCCACATCCGTGCGGCTTGGGCTTCTCAGGTAGAGTGATTTCAAGATGGAGTGTCTGACAAGCAAGTGTCCCGAGGTACCCAGCAATAAGAGACAAAGTTTTTTTTCTTAATCATTTTGCAAAAGTTATTTTTTATTTATTTTTATGACCCAGATTCAGAAGCCATCTGTTATCACTTAACATATTCTACTGTTCAAAAAGTAGGTCCCAGTGTCACCTGAAATTTGAGAGGAATGGATCACATAAGGGCCTGAATACTAATATGTCTCAGTTGGAGACCTTCCTTGAAGACTACTTATCAGACTCCGAAATAGAACTTTATAAAGGAAAACAGAGAGAAACTCTATATTAAAAACATTCCAATTTAAAGAATTTACATATCAAGGGCCCAGTTTAATATAGAAATCTAATTTCATTCATTGTCTATAAGAATACTCTACGTAACACTGAACTATTTTGAGTTTTATCTTCATGACCATGTTAACAAAAATGTGTTTAGTAAATTAAGTTTCATATTATTCCCATTATTATAATATTTGTATTTTAGGTATAATTGTTTCATCTTTTTTAAGATTGGTCACTTCAAATAATAATGTTCAGTGCTTTTAAGTATTAATAACATTCCAGAAATTATCAATCCCATAACAAACCTATGAGAAATGTACTAATATTTTCCCAGTTTTATAGATATATTAACGGAGGTTAAGAACTTGCTAAGAAACACATACCTAGTGACTGCGAACTGTAACTTGATCCCAGGGAATATGGATTCAGAGCTTATATTCTTAAAATATAAGAGCTGCTACAGTCCTGTACTTATTAGACACAGTGTCTCAATAACCAGTATCATGGTCATGTTATGCTGCAGAGGAATCTAGGGGAGAGTTTGAAGTAGTGTCATTTCCCTCTGACCAAAGACCACCATGAACGAGCATATCTAGAATAAGTTGGATTTATTATGCACTGAGTGTGACAGAACATACAACATCGAACCATGTGTGTGTGTCTGTAAGAGGATTTTAGAAATAGCTTATTGTAGTATTGGGCTTTGGTTGGATGAATTTGAGGAGGGATTAAGGAAAAGGCTATTTGCTCTTGTTTAAATGCTTTCAGAAAGCTGGGGCAAATCTATGATTGGATACATCACAAACCCTATTTATGAGAAGGGCAGACTAGAATGAGGATAAAGACATAATCAGTAATGAAGTAGCAGTCGCTCAAATTAGCCAGGAGAGGGAGGTGCTTGGTACTGTGTAGTTTGCCCGATGACCTGATTTTCATTGGTACTTAGACAAAATGAAGAAATGGTCTCGTTTTCCTCTCACTTGTGCATGGTCTCAGAATTACCTTGTCTGAGGTTGATATGCTGTGAGACTGTTATGTCCAGAATACAATATGACCAGCTCCTCAGAACACTAAGGCCTCACTGTGTCAGGCCAGTTCCTGGATGCCAGACTCTGCTTTTATTATCTCCCGGTAGGATAACTTCTTGAGGAATATGGTGTCCTATTTTGGCACATTATTATTTCCCTTTCACACTGAAGATGCTAAATCAAATGCCTAAACAAAGACACAGTATGTTTACAACTTATCATTTTAAGTGATGTTGTGAAAATATTTTAATAAATATCACTCTATTTTTAAGTATCCATATGTAATAGGCATTTATTTTAAAACATGTACTGTCATATTTTGGATAAAAACTTTTCTCCAAAGAACAAATCTCTAATATTTTTATGGAATTAAAGGAGCAAAGTTTGATATGTCGACAGACTAATTTTATAAAATTAATGAGGCATATGCAGTAAGCTGCTTTTACATTAATTGCTTTTGGCTTTATTTTCTATAATAGTTATGTTTCAAGAAAAGCATAGAGATATTGATCCCAAATATACTGAGCAGTCAACATGATAGATAACATTCACAGAAATTCTCTTCCATATTAATTGTTGGTAATGCACTGCAACCAAATGAAGACTTTTTTTAATTTTCCTCACTTTGCCATTTTGTCTCATACTGGATTAAATGTAATTAAACTTCCAGGCAGCGTTCAGAAAATCAGATTGGATATCAGCAGTTGCTAGAATTTGACATTCATGCTAAAAAGCAATACAAGGTACTTGGGAGGAAGGAAGGAAGGAAGGAAGGAAGGAAGGAAGGAAGGAAGGAAGGAAGGAAGGAAGGAAGGAAGGAAGGAAGGAAGGAAGGAAGGAAGGAAGGAAGGAAGGAAGGAAGGAAGGAGGAAGAGAAGGAGACTTTCTAGTTACTAGATTGTAAGAAATTTCACTTTTCTGAATACATATTGCTGTTTATTTTTCCAAGACTCAGATTAGTTTTCACTCCTTTGCTTGAGATAAAGGCTTATCCTTAATGGGCATTAAAATCCTATTAATATCTGTCATTATTTTGGTTAGTCTCTTCCGTTAGATTTTAGACATTTTAAGGAGATCATTCATTTCCTCACATCACTGCCTAACACAATGTCAACCATCTAATGAGTGGTGAAAATGCCAATAAATTTATAAACAAATGAACATTAATTTTTACTCTTTTTATGAATAAACTGGCTTAAAAAGAAATTATTTCATCATAATTAACAATGTTATTGGTGAGTGCTGAATTAAATTGCAACCTAATTCCATGAAAAGCATACAAGAGTTAGTTTACTTTAAAAATAAAGTGATTTCCTACCTTAAATAGGATCCAGTTTGTTAATCCTTGATATGAAGTTGCAGCATTCTTGTTCTGTACCAAGAAGACAAGATATTTTCTAAAAAGTATTTTTGTTGTTTTGTTTTTTGGTGTTTATTTAGAAAATACAAAACAGGTGTGAAACATCTGTAGTCATTTAGAAAAATCAAATAACTTTAAGTGCATATTTCAGAAAACACATGCAAAGCTAGCTTCATTTTCAATGCAAATAAAGCAAATATTGCTATTTATAAATACCACATTAAAAGCCTTTTAAATATCATAACTTCAAAAGTTGAATTCCAATATTTAGACTGCTAAGAGAAGCACAAATTAAAACAAACTTAATTCACAGACACTTATAGCCAGATGTAGCACATTAAATAATGTTGCTCTAGACTGTTATTCAGGACAAATTCATAACATTTCTTTTGAAATCAGATCTTTCAAAAATATTTTGTTTTATAAATAACTGGGTGACAATAGTGAAATTTATTTTGTTGATTCTGCCCATGGTTAAACTTAACTGAAATAGAACAACAACAAATACCTCCAACAATTCAAGTTCTACCAATCAATAATAATTCCATAAATTGTAATGCTAATTAGACTAATTTTTTAATCTCTTATAATTTCATTAAAGGTTATACGTACAGAAAAATCTTGTTGGTCTCCCTAAATATCTTGAGAGAAATGTAAGAAGAAGATATCCAAAGAAAGTCTTTCTTCTCTATTAAAAGAAAGCTTAGAAACATTTTGTTCATGCTTCCTGATAAATGTGTTGTAATTGTTTCTGTCATGATTTAATTAAATAATTAAACAAAATGTAGACCACTCAGTGAAACACAATTCACAACCAAACTTAGAGAACAGAAGAAATAGTTTGCTTTATAAGTAATTTAATTTACATAATTACTCATAACTTAGAGTTTGATCATTTAATAATCATCAACAGTATTAATAATAAACTACATATATAATATATATATATAATAAGGTGAAATTCAAAACATATAATAAACTATAGAAAAGTTTAGAAACACAATTTTTATATTCTCATGGGCCCATGTTCCTGAAAAGTAAAGGGAAACAAACTCCTCAAATGGAAGTTACAAACATGTATTCTTGATTTTGATCATACAGTTCTGTAGAGTCCCAGTTAAAAAAAGTAGCAGGTACTAAAGTAAATATATCTTTTACTACAAATATGTTTTTAGTGGTGGACATGTGACAAGTCATTTGGTAATATTTATACCATTATGAAAATTAAATACTACACTGATAATAGAGATCTCATAGAATTGCCACAAAATGATACCCAAACCCAGATGGTTGGAAATATTTTCCTTATATTAAAGGCCATTATTTAATTAAAAATTCTCATTGAGAAACACATGAATTTCTGAAGATTTTAATTTTATTTTTAAGAAACATTCAATAATTTAATAATATAATAAGTGACAGTTCACAGTCCAAACCCTGAGGCTAATAATGTACCAAACAGTTACTAAATCAGCATTTATGACCTATTATGTTGGTTGTGATTAGTTGATGGATGAGAATAACTGTAACTGATTTCTAGGTCTTGGATATTAGTAACTAACATATATACATATAGCTGTATATATGGATGAACCATGTATATATGGATGAAAGAATACATGAATATAAAATATATAGGTATATGTATATGTATGTGTATTATATATAAACATATATACATAAGAGAACATATCTGCATCAAGAAAAATAGATCTGCATTTGAATTCACTTTATCTTCCAACTTCAGAGTTTTGGTTTTCTTATAACTCCCAACATGTTACAAAAACAACTACATTGAATTTTCTTAGTCTTTCTCTTTTATTAATGTGGTATCAAGGAAGGAGGAAAAAAATAGAAAACCTCTAAATGTATGCTAGGAAGATAAAAATTAAAGAGTAAAAATCACTAGTTTTAAAGTTTATATTCTCCTTAATAATTAAGAATATATCTTTCAGAACTTTTTTTTATAATTTGAGAGAATTCTTGATAGTCTATCCTGAGTATTCACAGAGTGGATGATAAATCCACTGTGTTAAGGCACACACAGACAAAAATCCTAATATATTCAAGAAAAGAATTCAATAAGCCACCCGAATGAAAGCATTACAAATGTGAATTATGCATGTGAAATAGGCTTAGATTTTTTTCAGTGAAGTTCTCATCACTTGGATTCACCTGATGTCTGAAACTACAGGGTCCCTAAAAAACCCAGCTTTGGAGTGCAGTTTGAAAGGCAGAACGAAGCAGCCTAAGGCCAGTGATGAGAACTCGATCTGCCGTGGGGTGAAGCTGGCAGGGTTTGCTTGGCTGTGGCCACAGGTGGAACATAATCTTGATGGCTTTATCTACAACTCTCTAGAGAATTTTTTTCTACATCATGGGAATCTGGTTCAACTCAGTTCGACAGATGGATATCTGATTTGCAGAAATGTGGAAGACCCTGTAACTCAGAACTGAGAGACGACATGCCCACCAGTCTTCCAGGAAAGGAACACCTGTTGCGTGGTTTTCTCTTTGTGCCCCATGGTGTGCAATCGGCAAATAGTGATATATGAATTACTCCCTACAGACAATCCTGTTATACGTCTTAAGCTTATATATGGATGAAAGTACCACATGAGTGAGTTACAGCAATAAATTCTGGATTTCCATAGTTACATTTTAAGTCATTCTGTGTAATGTATACAGTGTGACTCAGCTCCGAAAGTCCAGTCTCACTGAGATATCACCAGGTCGTGGCTCTGTTCTCCAGGATCAATTAAAAGGCTCAGTGTTCCTGAAATGGTATTTGAAAGTTACTTTTGAGATATGTGCAGTTTTTATTCAGAAATTGAATTTCATTCACTATTTGACACTGGAAATATTCACTCACAAATATTGCAAAATGCTGTGGTTTTTCCCTTTCCTGTTGCTTCACCTTCCTGTAAATTGTATTATTCCCTTCATACACTGGGAAATGCAAGGTCTGAAAGCCTGCTTAGAGAGATAAAATGGCATCTTGGGTAGTGAGTTATCTTTAAAGAAAGTTTATTTTTAAAACAAATTTAGCTGTATGGTTAAGTCTGGAGATCTATACAAACATATGTGAGTACATGGTTTCTCACATTTCTTTCTCTTATCACCTGTATGATGTACATTGTCCCACAGAAGAAAACCAGTCCTGTGTCCAGCTTTTACTGAAGGGCTCCTGTGCTCCCTGCTTGGAAAATCCTTTTCCCATGTAGCTCCAGGGTTGATCCCTCTTTTGATTCAAATTTCTGCTTGAAAGTTACTCTATCAGACTTCCTTTCCATATCCACTGCAGTGACTTTCTATATATCCTCCATTTTTTTCTTCATAAGACATCACTGTTGATACATTTATTTTTGTACTATATGCCTCTTGTACTGGAATATAAGCTGCATCAGAGGAAGTACATCAGCTGTTTTTTTCTCCGTTGTATACCAGTACCTGCAAAAGTACCGAGCACATAGTGTTTTCTCAATAAATATTTGATAAAATATTGAACTGTGTACAGCTGCCTCTACAGAAGAAAAGAAGTACAAGGATTTGAGTATCAGGCACTTTTTAACAGTGAAAATATTGTGTAATTGGAAACAAGAGGTTAGATTTCTGTGGTGAGGCCAGAACTGGAGACACAGATAAGTATCCTAACGGTAGCATTGTAGGGCAAAACTGAAAATGTTGAAACTCTGATTTTTTTCATAAATACTTTGGCAACCTAGTTTGACTGGTTCCCAGAGTAATTCTGCTGTTATATCTATTACCATTTCATAAAACTTTTTTTAGCCTAACAATCTGTTTCTAAACTCATTACTTTAATTCAATATATTATAAAAAACTTCGCTTAATAAATTTTACCTCAATATATTAACTTATTTTTCCCAGTAACCTAATTTATAAGTTCCAGAATCTTTTCTTTTTTCCTCACTTAAGACAAAAAGCAAAATTCCCATCTATTTAGTGAATTTAAATGATGAAGTTTGATCAATCATAAGTACATCATTGAAATATAATGTTAAGGGGGCAGAGAAGCATTATTTTTTATAGCTTTTCAGCAGCAAACACTTATGAAATCAAGGAGGCATCTAATCAGAACAAATAAACATTTCACTTCAAGAAGCACAATCTCCAGAAAGCAACAAAATTTGTTCCAAAACTGCAATATAGTAAGCTAACAAAAAGCCTCAGTGATAAGGTGTTGGTGGCATCTTACTGTTAGCAGTGAGGAGCGGCAAAGGCAGAAACAAGCTGTGGTGAGTGAAAACGACTAAAATGCTTGTGGACCTGGCCTTTCTGAACTGCTAACCCTGACTTTGCTCTGCACCAGGAGGCCTTCAGGTAGGATGCTAGGATCCACCCTGACTCCAGTAAACATCTAGACATCTATCAATTTCATCTGTTTCCTACCTAGCTTCCAAAGAATTTTTTTAAAAGTGAGAGAAAAAATCCTAGATGCAAGATAAAAAGGAGGGTAGAAACAATGAACCAGAGATGAGGTTAGAACATAAAATGCATGCCCTAAGACCTGGTGAATTTCATCTAGGGGCACCACAGTGTTGTCTTTAAAAGCCCTCTAGAAGCCAAGTAAATTGGGAAACAAAATAAATTATTTGATTTAATTGTCCGCAAGATAAAATCAAACTGGTTGCTCAGTCATTTTCCAGGTACCGAGAAAAATGTTTCACATAAACTGGACTTGTATAATGTCACCAGTAATGTTCTCTCACAAACAGACTTTATAATAAATATAAAACATTTTGCTCTACCAGCAGCGTTTGGCGGCGGGATGTCTCACAGGAAGTTCTCCACTCCCAGGCACGGGTCCCTGGGCTTCTTGCCTCGGAGGCACAGCAGCCGGCTGCAGGAAGGTGAAGAGCTTCCCCAAGGATGACTCCTCCAAGTCTGTCCACCTCACAGCCTTCCTGGGCTACAAGGCTAGCATGACCCACATTGTGTGTGAGGTCGATAGGCCAGGATCCAAGGTGAACAAGAAGGAAGTTGTGGAGGCGATGACCATTGTGGAGACCCCACCCATGGTGATAGTGGGCATTGTGGGCTACGTGGAGACCCCTCGAGGCCTCCACACCTTCAAAACCATCTTTGCCGAGCACTTCAGTGATGAACGCAAGATGCACTTCTATAAGAACTGGCATAAATCTAAGAAGAAGGCCTTCACCAAGTACTGCAAGAAGTGGCAGGACGACAATGGCAAGAAGCAGCTGGAGAAGGCCTTTGGCAGCATGAAGAAGTACTGCCAGGTCATCCACATCATGGCCCATACCCAGATGCACCTGCTTCCTTTGCTCCAGAAGAAAGCCCACCTCATGGAGAACCAGGTGAATGGAGGCACAGTGGCTAAAAAACTGGACTGGGCCCATGAGAGGCTGGAGCAGCAGGTCCCTGTGAGCCAGGTGTTTGGACAGGGTGAGATGATTGATGTCATTGGGGTGACCCAGGGTAAAGACTGCAAAGGGGTCACCAGCTGCTGCCATAATAAGAAGTTGCCCCGCAAGACCCACCAAAGGCTGCACAAGATGGTTGTATCGGGGCTTGGCATACAGTCCGTGTGGCCTTCTCCGTAGCCTGGACTAGGCAAAAGGGCTACCACCACCACACTGAGATCAATAAGAAGATCTACAGGATCAGCCAGGGCTAATTCATCAAGGACGGCAAACTGATCAAGAACAATGCCTCCACCGATTACCACCTGTCTGACCAGAGCATCAACCCTCTGGGTGGCTTTGTGACTACAGCGAGGTGACCAATGACGAAGTCATGCTGAAAGGCTGTGGGGTGGGAACCAAGAAGCAAGAGCTCACCCTCCACAAGCCCTCGTTGGTGCAGACCAAATGGTGGGCCCTGGAGAAGATGGATCTGAAGTTTATCAACACCACCTCCAAGTTTGGCCATGGCCACTTCCAGACAATAGAGGAGAAGAAAGCATTCGTGGGACCGGTTAAGACTGAATCGCAAAGGAAGAAGGAGCCTAATGTCAGAAGCAAACTGTGCAGCTGGTGAGATCTCAATAAAAATTTTCCAGTGGGGGACAAAAACATTTTACCGGATGTTACTTATAATATGCTAGTGATGTGGTAAATCCTGAAAAAGAAATCTGCAACTAATCCCAACAATGATCTTCTCTTGGGCATGAGTACTACATAGTATTTTCCCCCACTGAACTTTTGGAAATATTGAGCAGCTTTACTTCAACATAAAGTTGAGAAGTTTCAGAAATGCACATATTCCATACTGCTAGTTACGTGCACACCTTTGTATTTTAACATTCAGCACAATGCAGGAAAATGCGACAATTACTTTTTTCCCTACATTTTTTAATGTCAAGGCTACTAATGAGAAAACATGCCTTATAAGACACACTATTTTAGTACAGTACTTTATTTGAACTTGTGAAACAAATGAGATTTGTTTAAAAGTGACTTAATTATACACTAAAGATAAACCACTTACTGACTTTATTGAATAGTTAAAGCAAGTATGATTTAGCTTTAGATATGAAGCCTTCTTCACAATGAGAGTTTACAACTATTGTCTAACATAGGTGCCTCTGTCAACATGCCATTTCAGCTTTTGATAAACTGTCTTCCGCTCTCCTTTTGTGTTGAATCTGTGTGTGTGTGCCTGGAGAATGGAGAATGCCCTGTACTCATTCAATATCCAGTGATGATATTACAAGGGTCCTGTAGTTTGGTGAGTGAACCCAGATAAGCTGTTTTTCCTTTGTCATACTTTTGTTCTCTCATCTTCCCCTCGGCTGTCATAGTCTCTCTGTTTGCAGCTGCACATTCTGTACAGTGCAATGCATTTATTCTGAGGCTGCCTCTCTCTTTTGAGCTCTTCTTGCCACATATTTGGTGTCTCTCATAATCTTATAGTTTTCCCTTGCCCTCCTGTTGCCACCTGTCCTGCACTCAGGCCTAACTCTTTGTGGCCAGGTGTCCCCAAGGGGCAAGTCAAAAGGCATTGTTCCCACTCAATGACTGACCTTTCTCACACAGTTCTCCCAACTTCCATGTTTAGACCATCCTCATGCCTTGCATTGTAGGAGGTTCTCAACCTCAGCAAACTCAGTGTTCTTGGAAAGAAGCCTCCGAATTCTTAGTGAAAGCCACCAAGAGGACAAGCACCCACTCCCTGGGAATCCAAACAGCTCTCTAGACTTGACACTTTCCTTCTTTGTTCATTTTAAGTGCTCATATCATAGCTACAAAAGGAAATCAAAATGACTTTCTACCCCTAGGGCTGTGCAGACATCAGAAACACTTTGATACTTAATATTGCCTTGATGTGTGTTATACATGCATCTTTTCCTTTTGAGAAGTGAATGCTCAAAAACACACAGGGGGAAAGGCTTCACAGGGAATTTTCTCAAGGAAGCACTTATCTCCCACTACCCTAGGGGGTGAATTAACAGCAGCAATAGTATGGTTAGGAAACATCACACTCCTGATGTCACTCGGGAGCTTTCCCCCCATGAATAGCCATGATGTAATAAACTTCATGATCTCAGAAACTTCTTTCTCCATCAACATGGGTATAAGAAGTCAATCTTTGAAGTAAATGGTTTTTTTAAACAGTATTTAAAAAATGTTAGTTAATATAATATTCTCTTATATATAGAACAATATTGTTCAATTTTTACTGTTACCATTAATCAAATATAGAGTTTATCCACTGCACAGAACATTCTACTGCTATACACTGTCAGAGAGAGAAAAAAAGAAACTTGATCACTATCTCTCTCATTATTTCAATTCTGATCAAATTTCTCATTAGGGGTGCTACTCTTTGAGACCTAGTCCAGCATGTTGGGATGGTGCATTCATATGTTCAGATCACATGGATACTAATTCATTTACTGACAGCAAAGTTATTCCACGAATGGGACTCTTTTGACTTGGATAATTAATGGCAGCTCCCAAAAGTAATTGGCACCCAGTGAGCACCTCACAGGCTTGGCACAGCTGGATGCCATTATCAAGGTAAAGCCTATGAAACAATCGAGAGAACTATGGTACCATCATCTCATCAAATATGTACTTCAACCCATTATTTCCTTTGATAAATGACATCCATGACTCGTAGATAAGTCAAAAACTGCAGGCAAAGAATGGACTTCTTAAACAAGGAACTATTATTAACAAGAACTAACTCTTATGGTGCTTTTTAAAAATAAGTGCTTTACAAATACTTATTTATTCTTACAAATCCCCATGTGCTTGGTGCATCATTAGTGTTCCCATTTTAAAGATAAAGAGAATAAGGCAGAGAGAGGTTAAATAAGTTGTCTAGTAAATTGTCTAAGGATATACCAGTGCTGAATGGAAAATCTAGGTCTGAACTTGGCAGACTGGACCCAGAATCTGTGCTTTTAATTACTACACTATAATTCCTACTTAAAGACAGAAAATCAGAAATACACCCTGATGGATATGAACTACACATAATCCTGTATAAATTTGGGTTCTAATGTATTCTAATGTTTACAGGGAGTCTAATGGACTAAGCATTTTGCATACATCACATTTAATAGTGATGTTCCAAAGCTACTATGTGAGCAATGCACACTGTACACAAGTAAAGAACCTAAAAAAGTTGAGTCATCTCCTTAAGTTTTCCTGGTCAGTAAGTGGCATCACTAGATTTAAAGCCAGGTCTCTCTGGGTTCAAAAAATCATACATATTCTATGATTCACTTGAGATTATTTGATAAAATAATAGTTGTGGTTCATGGTAAATCTAAGTTCTAGTAGACTGCCACCAATACATGTTTGTCAACCGATTTGGAAATAAACATGATGTAACAAGAAGAAGGAAGAGAATGGAAAACAAGATTAAAGTTTTAGTTTAAGTAGCAGTAACCTTTAGTCAGCATGGACCAGGGAAATGGGTAAATACAAATTGACCCACTATTCCAATTTTAGCTAATGCCACATTTCTTTAAGAATAACTTCCAGATGCTGGCTTGGGTGTCTGTTCTGTTATTTCCAGCACAGAAAACCCTTTCTGCATTTTGCTAGCCTGAAAGAGCAAATCAGTTAATCATTGCCAGCCATAATTAGTTCTTCCAGCATAAAAGCACAAGACTTTTCCCTGGAATGCTTTTAGTTATAACCATCTTTTTCTCCATTCCTGCCCATGAAGATGCACATTTGTATTTCTACTATGAACTGTGTCAGAGCTTAGTATTAGTCTGTTAATTTAGTGGGAAGTTCCACTAAATTATGATAAATTATCATCAACCAGGGAAATCCTTGGGGAGCACAAATAGTCCTTCTAAAGCAATGATTCTCAAACTTTGGTATTTATTAGAAGAACCTAGAATGTTAAAAAATAACATAGAGCCTAGTCTTATTGAAGTCACATAGCATCTGGGGTTTTGCATTTTTACCAAGTTACCGTGGCTCCATGCTGCATATAAGCCCTTTTCTGGTTCTCAAACTGAGCCAATGGAGCTTCCAAGATTCATGTATTTTTTCCCCTACCCTTGTCTGAAACTGAAGCAATAGAGTTTAGAAGTTTCCCTTGCAGATCCAAATGGCCTCTAAGCTAGCTTCTGAGTCACAACTTGTCCTTGTCCATGCACCCAAGCCTGAGCTTAGATTCTAATCATCTAGGTGCTCCTGTCGTCATTTGGACATGCAGGGCCTTCCTTACAACATCAGCTCTCTGACCAACATTACTCTTTGTTCTGGCCAGTCCCTCTGCCTGGGTCCTGAAATATGTCCACCAAAATCTATTTCCATATTAAAATAATTCTTAAAAGAGAATCCAGAAATCTAAACCACGCTCAACATGAAGGAAGTACACAGAGGTGCAAATTCTAGGAGGAAGAATAATTGGGGCCATCTTGGAGGCTGCAAAAAACACAAACCAAAGTTTGAGAATATTGTGTGTTCGGTGGCATTCAAAAATTAAGTGAATTGTATAAATTGTGTATTAATGACTTAGAAAATTGCACAGGTGATGCGAAGTCACTTCTGAGATGAAGTCATGAAAACACTGTGGCTTCTCCCTTTTCAGTGCTCCTCCCCCACTCTCTCTCGGATTGCTCTCCCTGGAAGCCCACAGCTGCCATGCCCTGAGGCAGACTGTGAGAAGGCCCACCTGGAGAGGGACCCACTGCCATAAAGCAAGTTGTTGGAAGAAACATGATATGCCTTGGGCAGCATGAAAATTGCACTGGATGGTTTAAGCCAGGAATCAGCATTAACAGGCTCAATGAGATTGCACACCTCTAGTTCTCATTTAAAGAAAGGAGATCCCGAAAGAGCAGGCTGTAGGAAATGTACATCAACTGTCCACAAAACAAACTATTGGAAGAAATAAGATAAACCTCATGTGAGCATAAAAGTCTGCTATATGTATCTGCTGAGACAGCTTCTGGCTTGTTCTAAAACCTATCTAGCCAACTTCTGGACTTGACACAAAGGGCTTCATTAGGTAAGAGAAAGGAACAGAGAATAAGAGTGAAACACTGTCTCCTTAGGAATTTTTGAAGTTCATTCAGTACTCGTGTCTTGGAACAAGAGAGCAATGTTAAAACCGTGACCACACAGCAAGGGCTGTAAAATAAAAATAAAGTATAACATATTGGAAATTATAATAATTGAGCCACAAATTTAACGGAGCAGGAAAAGAAATTTCAACCTTGCGATGATATTGTGCAGATCCCAACTTGTGGTTATTTCTAAGAAAAATATCCTAACGTTTTTCATGCGTAACCAACTTTTTAATCAAGTAAGTGATCTCTAAACCCAAAAATCTTTTAGGCTAACGTATTTTCAATGTATATATTTTTACTTTGTTACAGGTTTTATTTATTTTTAAACTATCATTTTCTAGCTTTAAGATATTTAGCAATCAAGCAATTCTTTATGATCGCTGCCAGAATTGTATTACTATTTATTTTTATCTATGTGTAAAACTAAATAGCAAACCTGATTGAATCACATGTGACTCCTAGAGAACAGCACAAAGTTTTTCCAGTTCCTCCCACTTCTGAATATCAGTGTATTTCTGCTATTTACCTACTTTGAGACTAGAAACTTGCCCAACATAAAAATTGTGAAAAAAATCCCTCTTGAATCAGCGCACATATTCAAAAAAGCAAATGATATGCTTTTGAAACCCATTTTAAATTATTTTACCATACAAGCAACATGGAGTCCTTACAACCTCACTGCACTTTATATGTAATGTATAAACTCATGGTCCCTGCTACACTCAAAAATTGACTTCGAATTCATACAACTGAGAAATTTTGTAATTTTTTTGTAATTTGACTTTTTTCAAAATGTATATCTCACGTCTTCCCTTGACATTAAATACCCATTACTGTATTAACTGGATGCCTTATTCTTTATCTAAACTGTTTTCTTCTATTAAATATTTATATCGTTTGTAATTTTCAATACAATTAATTTCAGAATAATTTTTGTACATGTCAAAGATTGTGGAAAATGTTTGTGCATATCGGATATTCTTTAAAAATTCCTACAAGTGGAATTGATAAACCAAAGGTGAGACTATTTCTGAGACATGGAGGTGCATTACCAATGGCCTTCCCTGAATCCTTCTCAGCACTTCACATCCCCATCATCCATGTAGGAGAGTGTGTATTTCTTCATTCATTCACCAGTGGTGCTTTGATCTTCATGCTGCATGTTTACTTATTTGCTTTGATTTTTGGCTTTTATGGTAGAAAATATATTTCATGTGCTATATATGAGTATTTCTTGTATTATCTGAGATTATGAATATCTAAAAATTATAAAGTCATTTTTAGTGGTTTCATACTATTCTATCCTAGGTAGTTATCAAAAATTCTTAATAATTTTCCAATTTTTACTTTTAGATTTCTTCTAAATAATTTCTTTTACAATGCTACAAATAATATTTTGCATGTAACTATAATTTGTATTTTTTATTTCAGGGTGGGTTCCTATAATAAATTAGTAGAAGAAAAGGTATAATGAAGTTGTTTTTCAGAAAGGCTGTATTAATTTATCAACATAGCATAGCATTTGTTGTGGGTTAAATTATGCCTCTCAAAAAATATAGGCTTAAGGCTTACCTTCTTAGACTTACGAATGTAAGGGTGCACCTTATTTGAAATCATGGTTAGATTTTAAGTTGAGATTAGGTCATACTGAATCAGGGTGCACCCTAATTCAATATGATTTGTATCCTTTTAAAATATATTTTATTGATTATGCTATTACAGTCGTCCCATTTTTTTCTTTCCTTTATTCCCCTCTGCCCTTCACCCTCTTTCCCACCAGTGTTCCCCCCTTAGTTTATGTCCATGTGTCATACATGTAAATTCTTTGGCTTTTCCATTTCCCATACTATTCTTAACCTCCCCCTGTCTGTTTTGTACCTACCATTTACACTTCTTATTCCCTGTACCTTTTCCCCCATTCTCCTGCTCCACCTCCCCACTGATAACCCTCCATGTGATCTCCATATCTGTGATTCTGTTCCTGTTCTAGTTGTTTGCTTAGTTTGCTCTTGTTTTTGTTTCTTTTTATAGATTCAGTTGTTGAGAGTTCTGAGTTTGTTGTCACTATACTGTTCATATTTTTGATCATCTTCTCTTTCTTAGATAATTCCCTTTAACATTTCATATAATAAGGGCTTGGTGATGATGAGCTCCTTTAACTTAACCTTATCTGAGAAGCACTTTATGTACTCTTCCATTCCAAATAACAGCTTTGCTAGGTAATCTTGGATGTAGTTCCCTGCCTTTCATAATTTCAAATTCTTCTTTCCAGCCCCTTCTTGCCTGCAAGATTTCTTTTGAGAAATCAGCTGACAGTCTTATGGAAACTACTTTGTATATTTTTTAATTGAATTTATTGGTGTGATATTGCTTAATAAAATTACAGAGGTTTCAGGAGTACAATTCTATAATACACCATCTCTATTCTATGTGTGTTCCCCACCCCAAGGCAAGTCCCCTTCTGTCACCATTTATCACCACTTTACCCTCTTTTACCTTCCCCCACCCACTTTCCTTCTGGTAATCACCATGCTGTTGTCTGTGTCTATGCATTTTTGGTTTTGTTTGTTTGCTTAATACCTTCAACTTTTTCTCCAGCCCCACAATCCCCCATCCTTCTGACAGCTGTTAGTCTGTTCTCCATATATGAGTCTGTTTCAATTTTGTTTCTTAGTTTACTTTTTTATTAGACTCCACATATGAGTAAAACTGTATAATATATTTACACAGTGGAGTGCTACCTGGTCATAAAAAAGAAGAAAATCTTACCCTTTGTAATGACATGGATGGACCTGGAGGGCATTATGCTAAGTGAAATGTGACATATCTTTATAAGAAGAGAAGAGACAGACACAGACACCGAGGACAGACAGCTGTGTGCAGATAGACTCACTGCTGAGTCTCTGGCTCAGAGACTGGAGTTACCCTGCCACCAGCAGAGGGAGGCCTGGGACGACCAGAAGCTGGAAGAGATGAAGGATTCTCCCTTCAAGGCAGCTTGGCCTTCTTGGTGCCTCGACTTCAGACTTCTAGCCCCCAGAAATGTGAGAGAATACATTTATGATTTGTAAGCCATCTAGTGACAATTGTAGCACTTTGTTATAGCATCCCTGAGAGACTAACACAGCATTATTTTCAAAATATCTGCTATTTAAAACACTAACATTTACCTGTTCTGGTTTTCAAAAATATCTGCTAATTGAAAAATGTCAGTTGACCTGTACTGATTGTCATTGAAGTGAAACATTTGTGATATGGACTAGACATTTATGTTCTCTCCTATGGATTGTCTCTCAAAATTTCTATCTTTTTCACTCTTATATAACTTTAGTATTATTTTAATCAATATATTAAGATTATTACTTGTTTTCTGCCCTATTTATTATAAATGTTTTCCTCCAGCTCTGGGTTTGCTATTTAACTCACTGCTTAAGTATGTAAAGTAAACAGGAATTATTTTATAATATTTGTAAAATGCTTTTACTTTATTAAAGTAAGTTGTCACACTACAATAAACAACAAAATTTATTTCTTGGTTTTTCTTTAATTGATGTTTCTGGCATGAACTTCTTAAAAAAATTATATATAAATCATATCAAAATTCTGAAAAGAACAGTCTTCTAAAGGGGAAAAAAGAGAACAAAAGGTCTACATATTTAGTTTTATTCTTGGGAAGAGCAGATTAGGAATAAAGATATTTTTCTTCATCAAAAATCATCACCTTTATAACAAGAGTATTTATTACTCTCAAACGAGTAATACAGGGGCAAAGTTTCATTAAACACAATAGACTAGAAAGCGGTGTGATTATGAATAAGGTGAAGAAAAATTAACATTTTTTAAATAACATATATTTCCGTATCTAGAAGGTAGGAGGGACTGATGAAACAGAAGGAAGAAAGAGAAAGAGGAAAAAAGATCAGGAAAATACTGAAGAAACAAAAGCAATCAGAAAATTTTTAGATAAAGAAATAATGGTGTCTTGCGATGAAGAGACAGAGCTAAAGGTAAGTCGAACATGGTCTGCAGGAGTTATGATTCTGTCAGAATCCCGTCTCCATGATAAAAGCAAGAGGCTATGACAATAACCAATGTGGGAACTTCTAAGAAAAGGATTTATTTTCAAGAATAGCAATAAAAAACTGACAAGTACAATTTAATTATGATAGAGTAGGTCTTGTACAACTGTAAATCTACCACTGGGGTGTGTATAAAAATTAAGATGCAGGAGTATATGTTTTAATTTATAGGATTCTCCCTTGGACTGCTTATAAATCAAAAGAATAGCAGAAATTTCAAGGACAAAACACACCCTTTGATCATTTTCTGAGGCCTTCTTGAATGGGTTAGGTTTTCCGTTCAATTCTGTAAAGTCAGCGAGCTGAGATTCTCAGGCTGACGCTTCCCTGCGCCTGTGGCTTCCTCATTCACAGCCTTAACGAGCAGACACCGTGCCATGACGTGGCATAGACTTCCAAGATTTAATTGCAATACCTGTGAACAAGGAATCAAGTAGAATCTTGCAAACTTACTTAATGAATAAATTCTAGCATGTAAAATAAGCTTTAGATTGATTAGTTATGAATAACCACACATGTATTTTCCTGTGAAACATTCAACATTATTTACTTAACCTTCACAATTATAAGAAGTAGGCTTTTTATGCTCCCCTTTTATAATCAACGACAAATTATTTTCCCTTGATATAAGAAAAAAATTTAAAATAATAAACAATTTTCTCTCCCTTATCAAAGGGGATGTTTCTATAAACTCAATTATGGTTATTGATTTTTCTTATGTTACATTGCTCTAATGTAACATAAGATATAATGATATAAATTGCTCTAATATGTATAGTATGTTTCAGCATGAGTAGACAGTGTGAAAATGGTGGCCCAGTCCTAATTCTTATTCCTCCATCCAAACCTTTTAAATACCCTTTCATGGTAATGAAATAGCGATGTGACAACAAAGGCTAAGGAATATCTTAGTGCAGGAGCTTAAAGAGAGCCAAGCAATAAAGGTAGGGCTGGAAGACTTAAGGTATGCAAAAGACCCAAATTGGGTAGCTGCCTAGTTCATAATCAATCAAGGATTTAATCTTCCCTCCCAATCCCATTTTACCACTCTGCTCAAATGTGATTCTATATTTCTGACCACAGTGATAAAGGTAATGCTTCTCAATTAGGGGACAAGTCTGTCCATCAGGATACATTTGGCAGTTTTAGAGACATTTTTGGTTGCACAACTGGGGTGGGAGGAGGTGCTACAGGCACCTAATGGGTGAGGACCAGAGGTGTTGCTAAGCCCAACAGCACACGAATCAGCCAGTCACAACACACAGCTGGCCCAGAATGTCAATGCGTATGTGATAAACCCTGACCTGAGAACGAATCAAGCAAGGTCAATCAGAGCTCTTCTCCCTTAAAAGTTTTTATTTTGTTATCTTAAAGATGGAAAAACAAAGTTTAGTTTTCCTGTGTAACAAAACTCAGAAAACGGAGTTTAAAAATTGCCTCATGGAAGTAGCTGCCTGTGAACTGAAGCCACCACACAAAAGAAACAGCTGGAAGCAGAAACATCAGAACCCTGGGGGCTTCCAGTTCCACGTCTGCTTTCATTGCCCCCAGTTACAACCCAGCTTTTCCTGGGTAGTGCGCATGCTACATGCTGCTGAGTTGGCTCTGACTCCTGGTGACCCTCTGAATGAGTGACGTCCACAGTGTCTTGCCCTCAGCAGCCCTGCTCAGCTCCTGTAGACTCGCGCCTATGGCTTCTTTTATGGAGTCACTCCATCGCATATTTGGTCTTCCTTTTTTCCTGCTACCCTCTATTTTTCCCAGCATTATTGCCTTTTCTAAAGAACCCTGTCTTCTCACCACATGCTGAAGTAGGACAGCTTCAGTTTTGTAATTTTGTCTTCAGAAATGTTTCAGGTTTGATTTCATCTAGGACCTACTTTGTGGCATTCCCGGTCATCTGCACAGCTCTCCTCCCAAACCATATTGTGAATGAATCATTTTTTTCTAACAGCTTTCTTTACTGTCCAATTTTAGCATCCATACATAGTAATTGATAATATGAAGGTGCAGATGGTCTTAGTCTTGATCTCTGATGACACATGTTTGCTCTTGGTGAACTTTCCTTATGTTTTCATTAACACTTAGGTTACCCAAATGGATATGCATTGCCCGAATTTGGTATTTAAAGTATCATACACTCTTCTTTAGTAGAACCTGTTTCCAGAGAGGCAAGGGTGAGGTACTGGGCCCAAAGTCATAACACCTTGCATGGATGTGCATGCTTCCTATGTTTACTCCTGCTGACTGGCTAGAGACCTCCAAGCTTTCTATTCCACTGCCAGAACCTGTGTGAGGCAAGACAGCATTGTCAGGCTGCAACAGTGGTTAAAGAAACTAATGTGTATGACATATGCTCGGTCAAGCTGACTCCAGACCCTTACAGTCAAGAGTGGGATTTTTTATCTCCTAGAGCCTTTGCGGTTATTAGCCCCTGATTCTGGACTACAGAAACTGCCTCTGGACTACAAGGTGATGCAGAAGAGTTCCATCTGGATGCAGAATCTCTTTCTCTTCCAACTTGGTGCTAGTGTCGAATCACAAGTCCCATCTCCCTCTGCCTTCCTGGGGCCTTCCTGTCTGTAGCAGGGGAGTGGAGTGCACAGGAAAGGGAGTTGGCAACCAAGAGGAAAGGGGGTGGAGCTCAGGAAGGATCTGTCTCCAGGTTTCTAACACCTACTGAAGGGCCTCATCCACAGCGCTCTGAATACCTTGATTCCAGTTTTGAAAGGGAAACAAAAGACCCTTTTATACCTTGCGTCTAGGGCAATTTTGCCTGGTCTAGAAGGACAAATAATTAAGGGCCATCTGCTCAGGTGAAGGATCTGGGATCAGGCAGATGACAGTTTCTTTCCATGAAGAAGAGAAAAGCAGTTACTTCCTGATGGCACATCCCTTTGTTAAGATGCTCTCACAATAAAAGTGCCTATCGTGATACAGTTTCACATCACACACTTGAAGGTAAGTCATTCATTACACAACCCTCTCAACTGCTCTTTACTCAAAGCTGGCTTTTATCAACTTTGTGATGCTGAAAAAGCCCTTTCAATAGTGTGTTTAAAATAGTGTAAGATCACACTGTTAATCCTGGAGATTTATGCCTTAGGGAAAACGATTCTCCAGGGAAGATATTTCGAAGCTGGCACACTCACCAGATACCCATCTCCTTGTATCCACCCTTCTCGCTCTCTCCTCTCTCCTCCCCCACTCTTCTTTTCCAAATGATAACCCTAATGAGCCATGCTACACAAGTCTATCTGCTCTTCTGAACTCACTCAGCTTTAGAATTCTCCTAATGAATTAAATAAAATTTCTTTTAATATTTCCAGATTAATTGTATTTAGGTACAATTACAACAAAGGCACCTATTAGTGGTTAATAAGTGAGCTATAATTTTTCGTCTACTTTTTAACCCTTTCCCTACCCAAAAAAGAAAAAAATAGAAAATGAAAAAGGAAGATTTAATTTCACCCAGGCCTAGTCACTTCTCTGTTTTGTCTACCGTCCCCCTTCTATTACCTTTATTTTTACTAATTGCTATTATAGATGTAAAGTTGACATTATAGTTAAATTGTTGTGTCTTTATCAAAATTCACCACTCTTGAAAATTCTTTGGTATGTCAGAACTTCACATTTAAGTCCATTTGTAGCAGGAAGCTTCTATATACTACAAGAGCCATTTATTTTAAAAAGTTGATTCTTGTTCATTAGTTCATAAGCCCTATATTTTTATTCAGCAGACATTTTTAAAATGCTGTTATGAAAGCATTGTTAAACAGTTTCTAAGACAAGACAAATTTACAACACAGAGTTATTTCTGTGTTTGTCAAATAAAAAATCATGACAAAATTGTTTTCTACATTTCCTTTCTGAATCCATGTACACAGAAGTTCACTACTGGTGGAAGTTAAAGTTCAAACTATAGATGAATTGTGCTTGAGAGCCAGAGGTCCTTAGTGGCCATAAGCGACATTTTTCTAGAATTGATGTTGATAAGTTATGTCGGTAAAGCTTCTTGCCTCGGTTTCCTTACACATGCTAAGTTAAGATATGAAGTGTTTTTTTAAACTAGAAATTAAGTGTTTAAGAGCATCCTTTATTTTGGTCTCTATGTACACACATATAAGGCTTTAGAGCTATGTGCATATATGCACAGATAATTTTTTCTAATATTGTCATATAGCTTAATCCTAAATGTGTTTTAGAGCATCCTCTTCATTGAAATTTATTTTAACTTTCTGGATCTGAACAGTGAGTCTCCTTTTTTCTGTATTGACAGACAATCTCATGTTCTAAAGCCCAAGCCTAACACTAAAAAATGCTAAAAGTCGAGTTCTAATAAATCTATAAAATTTTAGAATGGGGTGATTAGGATTAGCCCCACACATGTGAGGGAGCGTCCAGGTGTGCTTTCGGGGGTCCTTTCTTCTGCAGTGTCCGCCCTTTCCCCTTGGGAGCCCCCTTTCCTGAGTCTTAGACTCTTGTGCCACCTCCTGGATTCCTGACGCCAGAAAGATCTCAAAAGTGTTGATCGTCATTCCCCAAGAAGAGTACAAATCCCCGGCATCTGCCTACCCCATGTGTTTTTATTTTCCAGTAAAAAGGAAGTTACAATAAACCTGTTCCTAACACCTTATTTTAATGGGGTTCTTAATATGTGATTATTTGTTCAGTAATTAGTTAATTTACAAGGGAAGAATTTTTGCTTACACACATGATTTTATACTACAAAACAATGTCTTATATAAAATGCTTAAATAACTCAAGAATTTTATTGCAATTATTTTTATAGTATATTTTAAGTGGCTCGACTTCACAGAGGTAGGGTGATACGTGTGTGTGTGTATGTGTGTGTGAATGTTTCATATTTTAACTACAATGTACATCTTAAATTTTAAGTACTGTAAAACCCAAAATACACAAGCCTTATCCTCATTGCTAACTAAAACAAACCACAATAAACTAAAGTGTAATCTTGCACGCATGCGTACTCACATATGCAAAATACTATAAAAATTAAAACCTTAACCAACTAAAGTTCAAGATGACTCACAAAACAAAATGTACTTCCAGCAAACTGATAACTCCAAGGATCTGTGAGTATCTGTAATAGGAACTTTTCAAAATAGTTTGGTAATCTTACATTGAATACAGCATGATCCTTCTGAGTTGAACGTGTCTCCCTTAATTGCCCTGAAGAGTGAATATGTTGCCCTTAACAGTACAAAGTAAATTCTATAAAATTTCTCTTTACTAGTCTACATGAAACAAATAAAAGAATGTTAGAGTCGAGAAAAATATTTCGAGAATCAAAGATTTGAAGTCTTCAGATTGGTCTATTCCGCTTCTGGTCTATGGACATGTTTTGGCTCCTCCTCTCAATTAGACTGATCTGTCCTAGAAATCATTTCTCTAAGGTCTTACTTTTTTGTATAGAAAATAAATCCTTTTGGGAATATTGATTAATGACTGGTTTATTTTGTTACCCTTCCCAGGTAATAGACACATAAGAAACAAGCAACACTTCTGAGGGCATTATTTTCTTGGAGGAAAATTCACTGCTATAATCAAAAGCAATAAACTCAATGGTGGGATTTTAGAAATAAGGATAGGATGGTAGAAAGATATTTTTGTTGAAGAAACTTTTTTTTCTTAAATTACCTTAGTAGGCTGCAGTTTATACTTATTTCTTGCCTTGGTCACAACATCAATAAGGCAATACACAATAAATGTCTGATAATCTTTAATGAAAGGATCTTCAAACAGATATACTTTTTGGAGGAGGATGTTTATATCTAAATTTATTTATCACTTTCTGATTTTTTTGTATTTTTAATTAAAAGCAACAAATTTAGAAGTAAAATGTTTTTTTATATATACTTAAAAACATTGTTTTTTAGTATATAGCAATTTTATGTGTTCAGGGTGGAAAGAGGATTTCCATGTTTGGTTGTTTGTTTGTGGGTCTTAATCTTAACCAAAAGTCAACTGTGTTTCTCAATATAGTGCATTTGATTTCTGAATGCATTTAATGAACAAATAAACTCTTCTTTATGGGTCACCTAACCTCACCATAGGAGAAAATAGGTGAGTAAGGTTTGGTGTGGAGGAATTTTTAAAAAATAAGGTCTTTGTGAAGATGTGTATTTAGGGAAACCTGTGAGGAAATGGGCAAGTTCAGTCTGCTGGATCATGTCACAGATGTGAAAGACCAATTCTTGATCAGTCATTCCAATATGAGTCTGCTACCTAAGTACCCAGTGAGTGGGTCCAGTGGCCTCTAGTGACAACTGGTAATAACTGACCTCTCTGCCCCCATCTGCTCACCACCCAGTCCACAGATGCATAGGAACTTTACACTGTCTATTCCCAGGGCCCTTGACCACAGGCTTTCTACCTGTGAAATGAGAAGTGGCAACACTGCCATGATTCTATCCAGGACTCAGTGTTTGCCAACCCCAGCAGAATGCTTCAGGAAAATCTGAAGTAGACATTCTGGAAAACCAGCAAGGTCTTGGCAAGAGCTCTTTTACTTGGACTTCACAGGGAAACCAAGCATAATAGAGCACTGAGAACTTGGGCAGCTGGAAGGCTCACCCACATCACAAGTGCAGAGATTTTAGGCACAGATGAGATATAAGGTGAGGATCTTAAGGAAACAATCTAGTCCAGGGGATCCAGTTCTAAAGGGGAAATTGGGATTTTTACAAAGTTAAGTCTCCAATGCATTTTCTCTTATCTGCCCTTCCCTTGACACCTACTCCAAGGAAATCATTTTTGACTTTTGCCTGAAAGCATCCTTTCAAATGCAGACTGATGAGGGTTCATCTGTATACAACCACCACACATTCCTGCAGTCCCGCTACATTTCCACCCCTGTACGAAGTCCTTCCTGCCAACTCTAGCCCATTCTACCTCACCTTTCCTCTGACCTCCGATTTATTATTTACTCCATTCACTAGTCACCTCACACATACCCTTTTCTGTCTTTGTCTCAAATTGTTATTCATCTCTAAAATTCTTTGTAAACTTAAGGATGTTGAGATTTGGTCTCTCTAAATCAGATGGGATTTTTAGATCCAGGAATGTACACTGCACATCTTCATTTTAATAATTTATGACACTCTCCATAGGTTGAATGTTAAACAGGGGCTCTATAAATATGAATAAATGATCACTAATTTGTTCACTGCTTTTACTTGAAAGTTTACCTGATATATTTATTACCTATGCAGAAACGAGGCTGCTCTGAAACACAAAGAGCCCTTGAAGAAGTAATGCAGTCTCGCCCTGCTTTGGTTTCTGCCTGTAGTCTAATAAGGCGGCAGTATTGCTGGCCTGCACTGTGCTGCTAGATGAGAAGGCTGTCACGTGATGTAAATGTCTAGAGAAGCTTACTGTGAAATGGAAAATAATCTTCTTTTTTTCTAGGCAAAATATATGGATGGAATTTCTTGGGATTAAATGTCAGCTTTTTTCCTTTTGGGCTTTGGACCAAAAAGATTTTCCAATGTTCTAAGTAAAACAATCTATGTGATTCCTAGAATTGTAAAAATTAAAGTGAGATTCTGTATGTGAACATATTTATAAATAAATGATGAAGACCAAGAGTCATTATTTTTAATATTATAATTAAGTATTCAACATTATGTCTAGCATACCAGTACTCTGTTTTTGTTGTTGGTTTTCTGCCTATTCTTTTTTATTAGGAAAAAAAATCGACCTTTCTTGGTTAAATACCATTTTTTTCTTTCTGATTTTTTAAATATTTTTTAAATTTTGAAATAATTATAGAGTTACATGGAGTTGTAGGAAATAATACAGGAAGATCCTGTGTACCATTTACTCAATTTTTCCCAATAGTAACATCTCACAACACTTTTCAGTGTAGCACCTCACGACAGATGCTGGCTTTGACACAATGCACCAGACTTACTCAGAATTCCCCAGTGTTGCCTGTCCTACCCTTGGATGAGTGTGTGTACATGTGTGTATTTAGTTCTGTGAAATGTTGTCATATCCATAGCATCATGTATCCATCATACGTGATGTTCCATATACTGTTCTGTGTACAGAACAGTTCCATCGCCACTGGGACCCCTCCTGTTATTCCTTTATAACCACGTTTTCCTTCCCTCCTTCTGGTCCTAGCCTTTTGGAGCCCTTAATTTGTTTTCCATTTCTAAAATGTTGTCTTTTTAAAGCTGTTATGTAAATGGATTATACATTTCATAACTTTTTGAGATTTGGCTTTGGCACTACCGTTATCCCCTCGGCATCAATCAAGTTGCCGTGTGTATCGACATACCATTCCTTGTTATTCTGGAGTCGTGTTTCATTGTATGGCTGTACCACAGTTTGTTGAACGAGTCACCCACTGAAGAAAATCTGGTCGTTTCCAGTTTTAGCAAATCATAACTAAAGTGGCTGTGAACATTTATGTACAGACTTTGGTGTGAATGTAAGTTTCATTTCTCCAGGATAAATGCATAAGGGTGTACTGGATAAGCTGTATAGACACTACAGGTTTCGTTTTACAAGAAAAAGCCAAAATATTTTTCAGAGTGACTATACTACTTCGTATGTTCACATGTATGTGTGAAAATATATGACTGGCATCCCCACCAACATTTGGTATTGCCATTATTTGTTATTTTATCTCAGTAATTATGAACACACACACACACTCATTCAAATGTATGGGCATTATATTCCAGCCATTCTTTTAGGTATGCAGTAAATGTCAAGTTGCAGTTTTAATTTGTGTTTTCTTTTTTTAAGCATCTTTTAATTATTGAAAAATTTAATTATTGTTCAAGTACAGTTTTCTGTCTTTTACTTCCATCCCAACCCGCTCCCCCAGTGCTCCCCCTCCCTCCCATTTCCAACTCCACTTAGTTTTTGTCCATGTGTCCTTTATACTTGTTCCTGTGAATCCTTCCCCTCTTCCCCTGAAATTCTCTCCCATTTTCTTAATGGCTAATGATATTGAACATCTTTTCTGTGTTTATTTGTCACCCATGTATCCTATTTTGTGGAATGCCTATTCACTGACTTTTGTCTTTGTTCTTATGAGATTGTTTTTGCTTTTACTGCTGAGTGTTGAGAGTTCTTTATATATTTTACATGCTAACCCTTTGTCAGGTATGTGGTTTGCAATTTTTTCCTTATAATCTTGTTTGTCTTTTCATCCTCTTAATAGTGTCATTTACAGAACAAAAGTTTAATTTTGAAGGACTAGACTGTATCAGTCTCTTCTTCAATGGTTAATATTTGGATATCAAGTGTAAGACCTCTCTGTCTAGGCGGGATCCCATAGATTTTCACCTTTTTAAAAAAATGTGTTATAGTTTCAAAATTGACATTTGAGTTCACGGCCCATTTTGATTTAAGTTTTGAAATAAGGTGTGAATTTTAGATTGAGATTCATTCGACTAAGGAGGTTCGATTACTCCAGCATCATTTGTTGGAAAAACTGTCCTTCCTCCAGTGAATTGTTTTGCACATTTGCCATAAATTAGTTTGATGTATTTTTGTAGATCTATTTTCTGGGTTTTCTGTCCTTTTCAAATGATATTGAAAAGGACATCAAGGAAAATCTCAGGGAGATTTATTTGTCTCTCCCTCCCTCAGTTCAATACTATTTTAACTACTGTTTTAACCATATAACAGGTCTTGACACTACTTTACATTTTTTCACCAAGATTGGCTATGCTATATAAACATCCACATAAATTTTAGAATAAACTTATCTCCTTCTACCAATATCCTTATTGTGATATTTATAAGTATTTTGTCAAACCTATAAATTGGTACTGGGATGACTGACATTGCAGTACATTGAACTGTCCGTTACATGAATATGATATGTTTCTTCATTTATTTAGGTCTTCTTCAATTTTTTGTGTTGCATTTTGTAATTATCATGTGATTTTTTAAAATGTGTACTTAATATTTCACTTTCTTTGAAATGATTACAAATAGTGTTGTGTTTTTAATTTTGGCTTCCATAACTTACTATTTTAAAGAAAACCTCTTCTGTTGGGTTTTTTTTTTTGGTCTTTAGATTTTATCCATTTACTTTTATAGAGAGGGAAAGGGAGGGAAAAAACATCAATGTGCAAGAAATACATCAATTGGTTGCTTCTCATGTGCCCCCAACTGGAAACCTGGACTACAACCCAGGCATGTGCCCTAACTGGGAATAGAACTGGCAGACTTTTGGTTTGCAGGCCAGTGTTCAACTCACTGAGCTGCACCAGCCAGAGCTCCATATACTTATTGTTATATAAAGAAATGTATGTTGATCTTGTATCCTGTAACTTTGCTCAACTCACTTGTTAGTTATAGGAGTAATTTAATAGATCCGTGGGGATTTTCTATATAGACAATCATAGCATCTGAAAATAGAGATTTTTTTCCTGATTTACTCAGTAAACCTTTTGTCCTTGTCTTTCTGCAGCAGTTATAACTTTTAAGACTATGTTGAGTAAGCAGTGAGAAGTGGGGACATCCTTGCTTTGTTCACAATCTTTGGTGAAAGTATGCAGTTTTCCATTAATCAATTTTAAAATATTCAAAGGGTATGAATATAAGAGGTTCTGTGTTGCTACTTGAATTTCTGAATTAAATGTCTAAAAGCAAAAGTGACCCCCAAATCAGAGGAGTCAAATGAAGCCAACAAAAACTTTCTAACCCTGAGCTCGAGCTAAGTTATAGCAGGTATCCAGGAAAGAAAATATCAGATAAATTATAAAGTTAATTTGATTACTTATGGGAGAGAATAAAATAAACTTAAATGTACTAATGATATTCTGAGTTTAAATTCAAAGCGAGCATCTAAATTACATTGCTCAGAGTTATGAGGTAGATTAATGGTAGCTGCTAAATAGAAAACAGTTATACATATATAAATATTTATAATCCTGGAATGCTAAGCAAATTATATACTTTTTTATATATGCCCTCTTGTAGACACTGAGAATCAAGAGACTTTTCCTATATCTCCTAACTTAAATTCCATAAAATGATGTTAAAATATGATTGTGCCAATTATTAGGTAGAACATATGTATAAAGCAATACTGAGCAGGCTTCAGTAGCTGCATATCATGTAAAAATTTACTAAAAAAAGTAATCAGTATTTTCAGAGTCACTATAGATGGAAAACATTGGATATCTTTAACCTACACAACAGCATAGTTCTAAAAACTGATGGAGATTGGTGAAATGACTTACTCTGGCTCATTTGCAAACATATGTGATTTTTAAAAATATGAGTTCTCCTTTTAATTTATAGAAATACATTTTTAGTGTAGCCAAGATATCCAGATGCATAAAATAAAAAATTATGCATATTGGAAATGAGACAGTCACGGTCTCCTAGTTTTCCATTTAAATTAGGCAAATACGGATTTGGTAGGTAGTATGTCTCCAGAAAATAGGGTTACATTTTATGAGAGTGATTAAGTGGCCCAGTGCTCAAAGAATGAGATAACGTTTTAAAGTCAGCCAAGAACTCAACCTAGAGAAATTTGATGAGTTCTCTTAGAAGGATCTTATGAGCCGGTTAGTTTCAATTTTCTGATTACTCCAACGGGAAAAAAAAGAGACCGCTACTGCCATCTGTTGTTCAAATGAAACATCATCAGCTCTGGTCAATGGATTGCCTTGCTGCCAGACAAAATCTGCCTAAAAAATACAAAGTATTCTGCTAACACTGACTGCACTACTTCTGGACAAATCTAATATTCGGTAGAATACAAAACAAGAGGCTATATTTAAATCAAACTTCTCTTATCTGCTCTGTGCATTTTCCTTCCGGGTGTTTTCTGTTTAAAATAGGAGCAACGTTTGCATACCAACACAAATCAAGAGTTCTGCAAAAAAAGTTTAGTGGAGAACTGAAGTAGCAGTAGTTCACTCTGTGTGTGTGTGTGTGTGTGTGTGTGTGTGTATGATAGAGAGAGGAAGATGGAGAGATGAGTGGTGGAAAAAGAGGGAGGACAAGGAGAGAAGGTGTGAACCAGCAGATACCGCTAGTATGGCACACACGTAGTTTAAAAATACATGTTTTTAACCATTGAGAGCAAAATGCCAGAATTTAGGTCCTTGTTCCTCAGTGTGTGAACTCCAAACCAGCTGCATCAGCATCACCTGGTTGCTTGTTAAATAAACAGAATCTCAGGCTCAATCCCAGAGTCAGAATCTAATTCAGAAATTAATTTTTCTGAATCATAATCTGCATTTTAGAAAGATTCTTAGGGGATGGAGAGATTGAGCAAAAAAGAAAAAGGATGTATGAATATGGACAACAGTGTGGTGATTGCCGGGACTGATTACACTGCTTCTTATGATTAAATATAAAATGCATTCACTAAGCAAAATATGCAGTATGTATATTGCAGTATGCAGTATGTATATGCAGTATGCAGTAAGAGCTAGAACGTATTACTTATTTTTATTAATAACTGCTGTGTGCTTCACCCCACAAGATTTATTTCTGATTAACAAAATGATACTTACTATAATTCACATAATCAAAGTTTCCATCAATTTCAAGATGTATCATTTTATTTTATATGTACCAGAAAAATGAAAGACTACTGCTAGCAAAAAAATCTGTTTTTCTGTATCAATGGAAGCAAACCACAATATCATTTCTTAAACTTTGATATGCATAGCAGTCATCTGAGAACCTTTTAAAATTTTTATTGTATTTTTTCTATTATCATTTAGTCCCCTTGTATCCTCCTCCCCAACCAAGTGCATCAACCATGACAAATAAAATAAGCACAATTTTAAAATATGTATGGCAAAGAACCATTTCCTATTGCCACTAAGTGTCTAAAAGGTTTTTATAATATAATAAAAAAGCATGCCCTAGCTATTTGTTGTTTTATCATATATATTTTTTTCACTATTAGAAAATTTACTAGATATACAGTTCATTATGTTAATTGGTATGAAAGCATGACCGAGCTCTGAGCAGAATGAATTCCCTCAGGTATGCTCAGAAGATGTGTTCAGCTTAAGAGGTGCTGTCAGGCTGGGTGGATGCCTGGATCTCTCTGTTCCAACCTGTTCATCTGTGTAAGTCTAGAAACACCTCCCGTATTTTCATATATTTCTCCCATGTTATTTGAACCCATAGTGAAGGAATGTAGTTACCAAGAGGCCTACTCAAAATGTGTGCATCAGTGAAATGATATTTCAAAACATAAAAGTAGAGAATTACAAGCACAATTAAAGGTGAAAAATAGAAGAAAAAAGGAAATTCAAAATTATCTTTCATCTTGAATGAAGAGTCTATATTTCTAGTATTTTGCTTGTAGAATTTTGATCCTGAAAGTGCAAATAAGGATCCTAGATTTTGTGGCTCTAATTTTATTTTGAGGAAGCATATTGCAAACCTAAACTTCTTTAGTCAACACTGGTGATTTAAAATACTTCATCCTTTCTTCTCAATTTTGCTTTTCTCCTCAAAGAAATGTCCTCGTGCATTACTTATATAACCATCATCTCAATCTCTGCCTTTTTTCTTAACTTGAAAAATTGGAAAAGAATTTTATACCAGTAGAAAAGTCAAATAGGAAAAATGTGCCTGATGTTTCTGAAATATTTAATTTGTATAATATAAAAACTGGGTTTCTCCATCCTTAAATGAATTCTTCTAGAGCTTGTTAATTTCCTACTCTTCCTGTTTTCACCACTTCACTTTCTTTCCCTTTTTGGCTTGTGTTAATAGGATTATTTGCTGGGTGATTTGTTCTTAATTTTATTGAATTGTTGACAGCCGACTCTGTATTCCAGGCACTATTGATATTTTTGTTTTCATTGCTGTTATAAAAACTGAAATTAGTGACAATGAGGTATTTTCCTAAGGCCATATATAAACAAGTAGTTGCAGCATAGGTCTCTCTCATTAAAAGGCCATAATAAGAATTACCAGTTATTTAGGCCTACCCTATGACAGGCGATTATAAATGATCTCAACAAAGGGTGACTTAGTATCATCATTTTATAAATTGAAAGCATTAAGATGCAAGAAATGAAGTGGTATGTTGAAGACTACAGCATAGTGTTTGGATTTGAACTCTTACCTGTGTGGTACAAAGCTTATACTTTTCTCGTACCAATTGTATGGGAATCGATTAACTTATGTTACATGAAAATGCCAACATTAGCTGTACTGTTTCTGGCCCTAGAAAAAATAAGTTGTGAAGACTAGTTGCCATCAAAAGTAAAGTGGTCTCTTTAAGGTAGAAAAGATTGAAATATAAGGACTAACTTAGGCAGATAATAACCACGGGGATAATTGTGCATGGTCCAACTACATATACATTTTTGTAGAAAAAGGTAATTTTGCTTTAGAGAAATTGCATGTATAATTTTTAATTTCTCCCTGATGAAAAGGAATTCATTAACTCCCTTATAGAAAATCAAACTCAAAAATACCAATTGATATCCTTATCTTTATTAAGAAGCCATATTTAATGCCTATGACTCATCTCTCAATTTATTCCATTTTATTTCTACTTTCTTTTTAAGGAAATTTATTCATAGTGATTTAAAAAATTACTTTGAATATAAAAAACAACTTTAAAGTTTGAAATTCATCTTTACATGGAGATATTGGTTCTTAATTGTTTTATTCTATTGTATTTACACATTTTTCTACTAAGAGATTAAAAGGGTCTAGTGATATATTTATAGAATAGAAATGAAATTAAAAGTTTAAGTAATTATTCTTAATATACAAATTTCCTTTACATAGAAGTTCAGAGCAAAGAAGAGAATCTGGGTTTATATAATGAGTTATCTCAATTGACTTCAGTATCAATTAAAAGCACTGTATAATTGCTCATTTTTTCCTCTTTGTATGTAGCTATAATGAGAAGAGAGAAAAGTTAATTTACTAGTAAATACTCATGCCTTGCCTAATTTTGAATTGGACAAAATTCAATAGTTTTAGCACATGGTAGAAATAATGTATATTTTAGTTCTTAGCCCCTGAGATGCTTTTTCTAGCACATGGTAAACAGACACCCTTATATATGCATTTAAGCCATGTTTTTATTTATGCCTCAATATTTTCATTAAAAAAAACGGATCAAACTGTAAGCCCATGC
Source organism: Artibeus jamaicensis (assembly GCF_021234435.1). NCBI lineage: Eukaryota > Metazoa > Chordata > Mammalia > Chiroptera > Phyllostomidae > Artibeus > Artibeus jamaicensis. The sequence goes on from NW_026521720.1 coordinate 650,436, forward strand.
ACAATGCCTTCTGCATAGCTGTGTGGGAGTTAAACCACAAATATTATCTCTACTTATGTTGGGCTGGTCCCACCCATCGGCTATCTCCATTAGCCTAGTTTAGTAGGAAGGACACTCCTGTGTAGCAGTGGCACCACAACAATTGGCATAGCTGTCTACACAGGACCTTCTCTTCTTTTGTCTTTATTTGGCATAAACCAATACATGAAGTCATGCAGAAATGTGTGTCTAGTCATTAGAGATTCCTGGGACTACAGTAAGGGAAACTGCTCATTTAGCAGTGTGCCCTGTGGCTTCTGCATTATTTCCTCTCTCTCCTGGTTTTCGGCTGACCTAGTCAATGTGTGCCAAGCAGTGCACGCAGGAACAGAGTACACTACATGAAGTAGTGTACTGTATTAGAGAAAGTCACCTCAGCCTTCCAGCTGGTTGGCCAATTGTCAATGAGCTATCCAAGAAGCCCTTTAGTTTGGGTTTTATGTAGACATGTTTTCTTGGAGTTATAAAGTATACTCTATGGTTGTATATACATTCTTGGTAAGTTCCAGGTGTATTGATAACCCACTTTTATCACAGCACACCTCCTTCATATAAGTCTACAGATTAGTAATCCAGAAAAAGATGCAGATGTTTTCAGAGGAGTTACATGTCAATCATGAATACTTACTTTAAGTGCTTACTATGTGCCCAGAATGTTGAAGAGAGAGAGTGAGAGAGAGAGGTTTGTAGTCTAATTGTAGTGCCAAGAAAGGGAGAAACTGGCTAAAAGTATGAAAAAACTTTCAGAGAACATAAACATTTCTCAGGCTTCATAGTCTGGCAAGGTTTGGTGCAGCAGGCAGGTTGGAGCTGCGCAAGGACAGCTGACCTGGAGTCGCACAGATGGTGAAGTTCAAACATGAATAACATCATCAACAAACAGCAGAAGTCTGTGATGTGCATTGGATTATGCAGTGTGATTGTACAAAATGTGGGAAAACAAAGTGATGTAAGACATAATCTTTTTACGCAGAATCTCATAATCTAATCAAAAGCACATATCAACAGAAAAACAAATAGTGATTCACACCAAAAAATTACAATGCTAAATAAAAGGTTCTGACAGTAAATTAACAGAAAGTTAAAAGAGTGGGACAAGGTGGCCAGAAAAAAAATGCATGAATGAAGTGGAATTTAAAATGGCCCTGAATAGGTGAGCTGGTCCTGAATGTGTTGAGAACACACCCCAAGTATTTTTGTATATTTAATGAGCATATTAATTAGACAGAAACAAAGTTTCTGTCAAAAATAAGTAGAAATTAAGGATAAAGAATTATGAATTATGAGGTAATAAATTTGAAAGGGACTAGAATGTCACCCAGCTATAATCAACTACTTGCACAGCCATGAAGCCTCTACAAAGACACTTTATAGTGACAAGGAGTGCAGTGGTAGGTAAATTATGCCTGAGTTGTGTAGAACAATTCATGGCAGCCTTAAAAATTTATGCATTAAATCTGCCCTTTAAGAGGCAAAAAATCACTGCATCACTAAAAATATTTGAGCAAAGCAAGAGATATGTTAAAATGCATATACCAATGATATGTATTGAAATCTATCAATCAATACACCACCGTGTTCTGAGTCAATTGAAATATGAGTCAATTGGAATATTAATTTCAATGAATAGACCAGTGAATTTTTCAAAGTATAAGGTGACACAAATTAGATGAACTGCTGGGGCAGCAGAAATAGTAAGGTGATGGGTCCATTGTTAGAATGAAGAGAAATTGAAGAAAATGCTGATTTCGTGGGAATAAACTATGATTTCAGTTTAGGCATACTCATTTTGAGCTAACAGTGGGGAAGAACATATACTTAGCATACAGGGAGACATGTAAGACCAACACCTTCCAAGGTGCCTACAGGTATGTAGAGATAAAACACTGGCATGTTTGGGTCGCCTTTGCTTGATCAATGTGCATGGGATGAGGTCTTCATCATGCACCATAATGGAAGTTAAGACTGGAAGTTTAAAAAGAAGCTGTAATTATCATAAAGTTGAAAATATTTGGCATCTTTCTGTTTATAATACTAACAGATTAGGATTTAAAGCCATTATTCCCCACACAGTCAAAGTGATTTCAGGTCCATGTTATATCCAACTGTGTGGCAAAATGCAGCATTGAGCTGGAGCTGTGTCCTTCTGCTGGTCTACCATCTACTAATAAGTCTCAGATACAGCAATGCTCCTGCTTTATCAAGTGAAGAGCAGCAGCAGAAGCATTCACATGTAGTATATGTTTTTTTCTTGCAAAATGAAGGGGCCTTAAATTCTGTTTCTCCCTCCTGCTTCCTGCATTCCAAACAAACACCAGGCAAAAAAAAAAAGACATCAATAGTAAGATTTCCTTATATATTTAATTTCTGGTGAATACCAAAAAACTTGATGTGATCGTTGGCTAACAGTGAACATAAAGCCAATAAGTGGAGAGATCAGTAAACAATATGATCAAATCTATTCCACAGAATACTTTTATTGGACCATATTGAATTAATACAAATGCCTTTGGTACAAAAGCAAAATTATTTATGAAACAATAGAAAAATCTGCTCTTAAGTAAAAAAAATCTAAAAAGCACTGCACATGGTTTCAGTGAAAAAAAGAACCAGATGTTCCACATACTTAAGAAAAAAAACAATCCCATATGCAGTTACCCATGAAATATTCAACACATACATAAGTTTAGGGCTTATTGGCTTGATTTCTTTCCTCCCTCTCACCTTCATACTAATCTTCCACATGTCAGCATTTCTTTGAAATCAGGGTGTGTTACTCAAGTGGAGTATAGAGAGCCAATTGAGGATTGATTCCAGTTGAAATTTTTGTAGTGTGCCCAGGGATGGCCTCATCCATGGAAAGAAGAGGGTGCAGTCACTACGTGTCAAGAATACAGTCATGCAGACCACACTGTACCATTTGCTATCTGTAAAACCAGAAGTGGATTGACCTGTACAAGTAAAATTAACAATTGAGCAATGCATGTGGAAGAAAAGTGGTTGTATAAAGAGTCCATATTCCTATACTGAAGATGAAAAAGTAGACATAGGTGTCTGGCACAGTGTGAGATGGTTTACATACATTTTCCCCCCAATCCTCACACTCCTTAATTCCATTACATTGATAAAGGAATTAAAAACAAAAAAGAGGCTTCCTGTCAAGATGGTGGTATAGGGAAATGTGGTAACCAAATCATTCTGCAACATCAAAATTACAGCTAAGTTACAGAACAACCATCATTTAGAGTATCCTGAAATCTAACTGAACAAAAGTCCTACAACTAAGGATATAAAGAAGAAGCCACATCAGGACTAGACAGGGAATGTGCTGGTCCCACACCCATGTGTGGCAGATTGAAATTGGGAGGGAAATCTCAAATGCAGAAGTACAGTATTCATCAACCTGGCTAATACTGTTCTTTCTCCCTGGTGATTCCCTGAGACCTGACTCCACCTAACTTGCAGGCCCAACCAAAACCATTTTCAGTGGTTTTTCCATACAAACAACCTGTGTTGACTAATGATTCAGACTTTCCTAAAATCTCTCAAACAAGCAGCATCTGGCCTTGGCATGTCCATACCTCTACCTAACTGGTCCCAGGCCCAGAACAAGTGGCAGCAAGCCTTTGATTACAGCTTGGCCTCTCCTGGGCCAAGCACAAGTAGCAGCCATCTTCAGATTGCTTTGTAGCACACTCGGGGAGGCCCTGGGTGGGGCACAGGTTGAGACTGGTCAACCTTGGTCTGTACCTCTCTGCAGGCTGCAGGCCAGGGAGCCCAGTGGACACCTTCAGACCACATTAAAGCACCACCCAACCTTCTCTACAAAAGACACACTTAAGGGGTGGAGTGAAGGGTGAGAAAGGTGAAGGGACTAAGAATTACAAATTGGTAGTTATGAGATATTTGTAGGGACCTAAAGCCTAGCATAGGAAATACAGTCAATAATATTGTGATAACTGTATATGGTGTCAGATGGGTACTAGATTTATCTAGGTGATCACTTATTAAGTTATATAAAATCTAATCACTGGGTAATATATCTGAAAGTAATGTACTGCATGTCAACTGTAATTGATAAATAAAAAATTATTTAAAGTTAATATTTAAAATTTTTTTCAGCCCCAACTGGTGTGGCTCAGTGGATTGAGTGCCAGCCTTCAAACCAAAGGGCCACTGGTTCGATTACCAGTCAGGCCATATGCCTGGGTTGAGGGTAAGGTCCCCAGTAGAGGGGGCATGAGAGGCAACCACACATTGATGTTTCTCTCCCTCTCTCTCTCCCTCCCTTTTCTCTGTCTAAAAATAAATAGATAAAACCTTTAAATTTTTTTCCAAAATTCCACGAGCAGATTTAGTACCCACCATTTCAATTTATCTCCATTGGTTTTAAACATGCAGAGTGTAGAGTATCCTGCCAGAGTCAAATAGTTTGACCTCTATAATGTTTCATTGCAATGAACTCACTACTTCCTGTGAACAGCCCTCTCAGCTACTGTGATATTTCTACATTTGGCCCCAGTTTTATACTATGGAGTTATTAGTAACAAGATGGGGGCATGGAGGGCAAGAAAAAATAAATTTGGTGTAGAAGAGCCTAAATTTAAAAAATAGGTATTTTAGGAAAACAACTATTTTTGTTATTGCTTATTTCTGCTGATTGGCAATTTTTAAAAATATTTTATTGAATTCTCAAACTTATGGGCACGTGGCTTTCTTTAAATAACAAAAAAACTCTACTAATATTATAAAAAATGTATTCATTTAAATAATCAAAATATCCTTTTTAAAGAATTGAACTTGAAAAAAGAGACCTTAGGAAGGTTGGTTAACACAAGGACATTGGTTACTTATATAAGACATGTAAGTATTCTTACATTTTAAAACCATTAATATTGTTATTTTACAAAGAACAAAGTTTTATATAAAAATAATATAAAATTAAGACAATAGCTCACTTTTAAAGTTTCATTCTAAGGATATCAGACATAATTGAGTTACATTAACACACAGGAAATAGGACCCAGAAGTGACATTCTGATTACCATTCACAATTAACACTGCTACATTTTTTAATGCCTATGTTTAATGTCAAAGCATTAAAAGTCTTCCAGGATAAGAAATCTATTAGTATTTCAAAAATATGTTCCAAACCAGAGACTAGAAACAGAATGAAACCATATGTCATTTTCACTAAGGTGATAATTTGAGCAATGCGAATTAATCAAGTTTCTCAAGGGAAGGCTATAATTTAAAAAGTGGCAAAGAAAGAAACTCAGTGTTGAACACTAGGTAGAATCAGCATGTTTAGGTCACAAAACAACAAATCTGTAAAGATTACGGAAGTCTAACACACAAGGGAGAGAACCTTTTCTGTATTCCTAAATGCCAAATGTGCTTGCTTATTCAAATCAAATGATAATTTTCCCATTTGCTTTTATCACTGGTGAAGCTCACAAGTCTTGGAAACAAAGATGCCCTCAATAAATGGTTTTTGAATGGAGAAACAGACTTAAACAATCAGAGAAAAATAAAACTCATAATTTAGAATTATAAAAAATTAAGATTATAAAAAAAGTAGGATTATAATGGAAGGAAGACTAAAGTAATGCAATCTAGCTTTGGATTCTAGTCCTGACTTTGACATAAATTATTTTCACAACTGTGAGCAAACTATTTGACATCCAATTATTACATCTCTAAATTTGGATTATAAGGTCTTTAAAATCCTTCCCAATTCTTCAATCTGTCATAAAGTTATGGCTTAGCTTTCAAAAAATATTAAGCAATAAAATATTATAGAAGTTGAGACAAAGAAAAGGAAATATGGAAAGTGGCCAAAAAATTAGTAACGGTAGATGATTTGAAAGATTGTGTTTGTTTTTAAAATTGGGACCATCTGAATAAAATTAGATGAAAATAATTCCTTGGGGTCTGAATATATTAAAAGATAAAAAACACTCTAAAACGCAAAGAACATATCCTTGAAGAAAATAAAATGCCAAACTTCCAAGTAGAAGAGATTTAATATTTATAAGTTATTCATTCATACATTCAGCCAACAAACATGTATTAAATGTGTTCTCCAGGGCAACTACCATGCTAGGCACAGACAGTTAAAAATAAATGAGAGAATTTCTGTTCTCTAGGAAGTACCAGTCTGTCAATGAGTTCACATCTAGTGTAGATATGTAATTGTGAGGTTTAAAAAACAGATGCCACCAAAAAGAAATTCACACAATAATACTATAGTCTTTAGCTTGAACTTGATGTATTTTTTAAAACACACAGAATTAAAATATAATTACAATTTTATTTTGAATTTACTATGAAAGTCAAATTGATTGATTTAAATATTATTTTAAAACAATAACAAGTTAAATTAGTAAAAAAGCTAAAACATTATATTCTCATGCCATTTGACCTAGGAAAATGCAGAAGTTCTCTAAAACATCTTTAATTAAAGACTTTTAATTTTTATTTAAATTATTTTTATTTTATCATTTACTTTTACATTATTTTTATTATGTTTCTTCCATTAGTATGTATCTCCCCAAACCCTCTTCAACCTCCACCCACCGCTTACCCCCTGCAATCACCACACTGTTGTCTGTGTCCATGAGTTCTCTCTCTCTCTCTTTCTCTCTCTCTCTCTCTCTTTTTTTGCTCAATCCCTCTACCTACCTAACCTCCCAACCCAGACCTATTACCCTGTTCTTTATCTATGGCTCTGTCTCTATTCCGCTTGTTAGGTCAATTTGTTCATTTGATTGAACAAATTGAGTGAAATCATATGGTAATTGTCCTTCTCTGACTGGCTTATTTCACTTGGCTAAATGTTCTCCAGATCCACCTATGCTGTCAGAAAGGGTAAAATTTTCTTCCTCTTTATGGCGAAATAGTATTCCATTGTGTAAATGTATCAAAGGTGTTTTATCTAGTCATCTACTGATAGACACTTGGGATGCTTCCAAATCTTGCCTATTGTAAATAACACTGCAATGAACATAGGGGTGCATATATTCTTTCAAATTAGTGCTTCTGTTTTCCTCAGATAAATTCTCAAAAGTAGAATCTCTGAGTCAAACAGTTTCATTTTTATTTTTTTTTAGGTAACTCCATACTTCTTTCCACAGTGGCTGCACCAGTCTGCATTCCCACCCATAGTGCACTAGGGTTCCTCTTTCTCCACTTCCTTGTCAGCACTTGTTTGCTGATGTATTGACAATAGTTATTTTCTCTGATGATTAGTAGCATCTTTCATCTGTCTATTGGTCATCTGTATGTACTCTCTGGAGAAGTGTCTATTCAGGTCCTTTGCCCATTTTTAAAAATTGCATTGCTTGTTTTTTTGGTGCTGAATTTTAAAAGTTCTTTATAAATTTTGAATATCAATCCCTTATCAGATGTCTGTGAGTATGTGCTACCATTCACTGAGTTGTCTCTTCAATTTGTTAACAGTTTCCTCTGCTGTGCAAGAACATTTTAGTTTGATGTAGACTCATTTGTTTATTTTTTTGTCCCCCTTGCCTGAGGAGATATATAAGAAAAAAATTTTGCTAAGCATTTGCCAAACATCTTGGAGCAATGCCTGAGATTTTACTGCCTTTTTTTCCTCTAGGACTTTTATGGTTTTGAGTCTAACATTTAAATTTAATCCATTTTGAGTTTATTCTTGTGTGTTGTGTAAGAAGGTGGTCTAGCTTCATTTTTTTACATGTACTTGTCCAAATTTCCCAACACCATTTATTGAATAAACTATCTGTAGCCAATGGTATATTTTGCCTATTTTATCAAATATTAATTGACTACAAAGGGGAGGGTTTATTTCTGGGCCCTCTATTCTGTCTCATTGATCTATGTGTCTTGATTACTATGGCCTTGTAGTTATAGTTTGATATTAGGCAGTGTGATTTCTCCAGCTTTGTCCTTGTTTCTCAAGACCACTGTTGCTATTTGGTGTCTTTTGTGGTTCCATAGAAATTTTTGGAATATTTGTTCTAGTTCTGTGAAATATGCCATTATCGTCTTGATAGGAATTGCATCGAATCTATAGATCACTTTGTGTAGTATAAATATTTTAATGATGTTAATTTTTCCTATCCATTAACACATTTATTTGTATTTTTTAAAATTTTTCTCCAGTGTCTTATAATCTTCTGAGTACAGGTCTTTTACAATTTTGATTAAATTTATTCCTAGGTATTTTTTGCAGCATTATTATTTGTATTGTTTTCTTAATTTCCCTTCTTATAGTTCATTATTGGTGTATAAAAATGCAACTGATTTCTGGATATTAATTTTGTATCCTGTTTAATTAAGGTCTATACATTGATTCTCAATGTATACTGAGAATCATTTTTATACTCTTGTAAGATATTTATGGACATTGGGATTATTGGATAAAGAAAGTAAACTCTTAAGAAAATTTTAAACACAAACTAAATTGTTTTGCCAAAATGTTCCATTAATTTAAAATGCATTAGTTAAAAATTTCCATCTATTCTCATGAACAAAGAGCATATTCATTATTTTATTTCTTTAAGGTATTGCCAGAACTGTATTAATTTTGTTTAAATGCTGTTTCTTTTATCTCTAGTGAGGTTTAACATACTCCGGTATGTTTACTAATAAAATTTCTCTTATGCAAAGTGTCTGTGATGGTGTAAGATAAATTGAGGCAGTCTGGTTTCCTCACCCCATTGTCTGGGTAACTAAGGGAAGCAGTGTTCCCATAACCTGGAGTGGGCCTGATAAGTAGTGTTCTCATGGCCTTGAGACTGGGTCCAATAATTGGTTCCCAAAACACAAAGTGGGCTTGCACACACAATCATGCTATGTTGTATAATTTTCTGGCTTGAAGCCAGCTTTATTTGTCTCTAGTACCTAAGCAGGCAGGGGCTTCCTACTGGGTACCAAGACATGTGCCATGCAAGGGGACAGGTGACCTGCAGTGTGCCATGCAGAGGCATGCAGGGGACCATGCCACTTGCAGCGTGCATGGCTCACCCATGAATAAAGGCATGTCAAAGGCATGGAGTCCCCATGACTCCACACATTTTCTTTGGCCTCCCCCAGATCTAGAGAGGACCTGCCAGGCCTTGACAGGCTGCAACACATATGGGGTTTTGTCCTTTATTAAGGGCTTACTGTTCTATATTCTTAATTTTATGTGCTTTCAAAATTGAATCTATTACATCTTCCTGATGTTTTCTACAAATAAATTACCTTCCTATTTAGAAGTTGCCTCTTTGCTATAGGCCTCTTTACGATTCGATTTGTATGTATTTAAAGTTTAATTTATAAAATATTGTTTTACAACCATATAATGAGATATTTACTTACTGCCATTTATAAAATGTAACATTTTTAGTTACAAAGTTCAAGGTTCTTAAAAATAACATAGTTCAATTTCTGGCATTGCAGTATATTCAATACATAAATTATTTATAAATAAAATATGTAGTTCAAATGTTAGAGTCAAAAAAGTCTTGATAGTTAAACCAAGATTTATGAACAAAATTACAGCTAGTGGGACTACAGACAGAGTTTATAGTAAAATATAGTAACACTGATACAAGTAAAATAAACAACATGGTCTACAGAGTCTCTCCTGTGCGCCAGAGCCTGTTCTAAGTGCTTTATTACAAGTCTTCACTCCTCAAAACCCTTTGAGAAGAGAGTTTGGCCTCCCTCCAGAAGAATAAAGACTATTCGTGGGGGGGGGGGGGTAGGCCAGGGTAAGCTCTTGTTAGGAGTATCCTGAGAAAGTTCTGGAAATTCATAAGGCACTGCCAGTATTGGGGCCTAAGGAAAATTTTGCTACTATTGTTTGGAACAATAGTTCCATGAAATACTCATAGGTACTATTTTAATTTTATTTATTTCTGAGTTAGAAGGGAAATCTATGGTGTGGGGGTGACTTTTCTCGAAAGTCTTTCCCTCCGCCACAGAGGAAAGTAAACATGACACGACATGATCTGCTTGGGGAGGAGAGGTGGCCAGTTTCCCAGAGGAAAAAGGCATTGAGCTCCCTCCTCCAGGGGCTTTTATTGGGTTGTAATACACAGAAGTACAGGGCAGCCAGGATAAAACAGCAGATAACATTTCAAAGAAATCTGAGGGCTTAGTCTGAGTCAGTGTCTGTCAGGAAGAGAGTTTTGCAGAAACTTTGGGAGACATACTCATTTCCTCTCGGACCCTTAACATATGAATGAAAGCATCTTAGCAGAGCAGATTTCACAGGTTTATCAGGAATTCTTTGTGATGCCAGATTTCACACACACACACCCACCCCAAAAGGCTCTGGCAAGGCAAGGAGCTGCACCCCTCCCCATCAGGTATTCAGGCTTAAGGGGATTTGAGCCAGGAAGCATTTCTCCCAGAGGATCTGGGCACTTGAGCTATCTCAATAGCCTGGAGGCACGAGTCTATTGCTCACTCTTTGTTACAGTCCCCCCGCCCCCCAAATCCTTCCATAATGGCCTCCCAAGTGATCATGTCTGGCTTAGGTTGCTCTCCGCTCTGAGGGATCTTACTCATCAAGGACTTCCGACCAAGCATTGGGGGCAGGGAGGGAACTGAGGCAGCATTTGCTACTGGAGACAAGCTTTGTCTACTGTGGCTCACATTCCGGAGGTCACTCACTCATCCTTAGCCACCGGGAGGTGGAGGGGTGTTACAATTCCTGAAACCAGGCAGAGCAGTCCACAACAATATGGTAAATGACTTGGGGAAATTCTGAGTTAAAACTGAGCATTTCTTTCCTTCCAGACTTCTAAGCATTTTTTACAAACTTATATGCACTGTCATTCTCCAAGAAGACAGTACAATATTCAGTATTGTTTATGCACATTTGACCACAAAATACCTTTTTTTTAGCCTAGATATTTGCGGAATATTTTAAGTAAGAGATTAACCATTTTTATAAGTAGTAAATGGAAATGCCAATCAGGAAAGTAAGTTACTAAAGCCCTCACCAAGCAAAACTGCATACTTAGAGGGAGCCCCCTTGTGTAACCACGCATCCTGACTCTCCACGTGTCCTGTGGAGGTACGTTCTGCAGAGAGAGAAACTCTCTGAGAGAAGAGAGGTGGGGCTTAGAGAAGAAAAATGTTTATGAAGCTGTTGCTGAAAGAAATAGGTTCTTTAATGTTGTCATGAGAAAATAATTTTGGAGACACTCATGTAGAAGTTTTAGGTCCTGGTAGCAAGATTTATGAAAGCAAAAAGTGATACTACATGCTCAGAGAGGCAAAGAGCCTGCATACCTTGGGACAGAGCCTCCCCGAGGTCTTCGCTAAGCTTCCACATATTTTCTTAGGTTTGGGAACGAGTAACCTTTGTTTCAAACTCTTTCCCTGGCTACCAAACTATCCAAACTCTTCCCCTGGCTTTCCTGGGCTTGTCCTTGTGCCCTCCTATCTGATCTCATTTTCCCAAATTTTCCCAGACCATGCCCCTTCCCCTTTAATGGCTCCTATTGTGACTTCTACTGTGTAAGCACTTCAAAAAAGTTATTGTCTCAGCAAATTCTCCCCACCAGTCCCCATTAGCTGGGTGTAGTTGGTCAGTTATCACAGTGACCTAAAAGCTGTCTTTTCTGCCACTCAGGATGTTTTTGTTCCCATGGCAAAATATAGCCAGTTACTTCCCCCAGTGACCTAATCTGGCTTAATCAAAAGTCTGGCTCCATTTGTTGCCTCCTCTTTTGTTACTATGTAACTAACTGCCTACTCTACCGAAGTCAAGCTACTTTGTAAGAACCTTCAGCTCAGGGGATTGAGTGTGGCCTGCAAACCCCAGTGTTGCAGGTTTGATTCCCAACCAGGGCACATACCTGGGTTGAGGGCCAGGTCCCCAGTAGAGGGGGTGTGAGAGGCAACCGCCCATTGATATTTCTCTCCCTCTCTTTCTCCTTCCTTCCCTCTCTCCCGCGCTATAAAAATAAATAAACAAACAAACAAAAATCTAAAAATAAAAAAGAACCTTCCAAATGGCTCTACTTTTCTAAGTTCTCATAGTTCTGGTGATAAGGAAGCTTAAATGTGCCTTAAGGGTGATTGCTAAGCAGGTGAACAGTCACAATACCACAGGTTAGGGTGGTGGTGTTCTGGGAGCATGGAGAAAGAGTACTCAAAATCCTCTTAGAAGGTGTCAGAGGATGAAGAAGGGAGTTTTTACCCAAGTCTGGGAACTGAGTTGATAAGTTCATACGTTGGAACACACATTTTGCAAAGAGTAATAAAGGAACCAAGGCATGGAGCTTGGGAGAATATGTAGGTTGCTTAGGGAAACAAATGACTTGGTAGATTACAGGTAGAGTAGTTAAGACATGAAACTGGAAAAGTAGTCAGGAATCAAAGTATAAAGAGTCTTGTTTGCTAACATGAACAATATATTGAATGTGTAATCTTTGAACGATTTTAGGCAGGGGAGTGACGTGAGTGGACTGGACTTTTAGAAAGGTCCTGTCCAGGGAGCTTTGTAGAGGATGAGAATGGAAAAGGGTGAAGACCGGGCAAGGAAAGCACTTAGGCAGTAGAGCAGGTGAGAAAGGCTGGCAATCTAGACTTACACTAAACCTGGGGCAGAGAGAGGACAAAGTTGGGAGCTATTTGAAGGTATTTGGAAGGGTATGACAGGACTTAGTGACACGTTGGCTGTGGGTGTCTAGCAGGAAAAAGGGGTTGAAGGTAACAGCTTTGTCATGGGACCATGATAGAGTGTTTCTCTTTCAAAAGGATCTAAGATCATTTTATAATTCTAATATAAAAATCAGGAAACTGCGTAGTCTTTGAGGTAAATTGACATAGTCGTGGTATTTTTATTTTTCTGCCTATTTATTCATATTATAAAAGTAATACATGCTTACATGAAAACACTTAAGACTATAATTGCTGTAGTATTTGAGAGTATTTCCTTTCAAGCTTTTTTTCTAAATGTATGAAGGGGGAAGTGAGTGAGTCTGCATGTTTATGACTATGCATGGTATAGATCCAATGTTATACCATTCTATAGCCTGCATTTGTATTTATTATGATAATCATGAATGTTTTTTCTATCCCTTTTAGCCTGTTTGGTCGACCAGAATGAAATTCCATTTCTTTGGGGTTGGTTTCCAATTTTAGTCCCTTGTGGTCAGAGAAGATGCTTGGTATGATTTCAATTTTCTTGAATTTTTTGAGGCTCGTTTTGTGTCCTGTCATGTGGTCTACCTTTGAAAATGTTCCATGTGCATTTGAAAAGAATGTGTATTTAGCTTCTTTGGGATGAAGGGCTCTATATATATCAGTTAAGTCCATTTCATCTAGGGTGTAGTTTAATGCCGCAATATCTTTGTTGATATTTTGTTTGGAAGATCTGTCCATTTTTTATAGTGGGGTGTTAAAATCCCCTACTATAATTGTGTTGCTGTCAATATACACAATGGAATTCTATGCAGCAGAGAGAAAGAAGGAGCTACTACCCTTTGCAACAACATGGATGGAACTGGAAAGCATTATGCTGAGTGAAATAAGTCAGGTGTTGAAGGACAAATACCATATGATCTCACCTTTAACAGGAAGCTAAACAACAAAACAAGCAAGCAGAAAAAAAACAAAGACACTGAAATAGAGAACAAGGGTACAGTGACCAGAGGGGAGAGGGAAGGGGAAAAAGGGGGAGGGATTTGGAGGAACAAATAGGAAGGACACAGGGACGAGAACTAAGGGGGGTGGAAATGGGAGGGAGGTGGGGAGCATGGGGCGGGGGCGGTGCTGGGATGGGAGAAATAGACAAAAAACTATACTTGAAAAATAACTAAATAAAATTTAAAAAAAAGAAAATTCCATAGTCTGGGTGGCCTGAACAACAACCACTTACCTCTTAAGAATTCTAGACGCTGGTAAGTTCAAGATCTAGGTGTTGGCAGTTATGCCTGGTGAGTGCTGGCTTTTTGGTTCTCTCCCCACTCTATCTTCTGCTTAGTATAAATTTATATGGCTGCCTTCTCATTTTGTCCTTACCAGGTAGAAGGGGTGATGGAATTCTCTAACACAGTAACTCTCCACCTCTCTCTCAATAACATCACATTGGTGGTTAATATTTCAACATACAAATTTGAGAGACAATAACACTCAGTCTATAACACCATCATTATTCTTCAGTTTATTTTCTAAAGTTTAGTTTTAATGGCAGAATTATATTTTGTTCTGCAACTGTGTTATAATTAACTTTTCCCTCTTTTTCCATATTTAGGTTGTTTCTTACCTTTCTCTTTTTTTTCCATTTAGAAGTCATTACCTTAATAAATATCTTTCACTTAAGTGTTTTCAGGTTTTTCTGATAATGTACTTCTCATGTATTCCTACAAGTGGAATTGCTTTGTCAGAAGGTATAAACATTTCCAATATTGTATGAATATTAAAATCATTTTTCAGGAAGCATGAAACGCCATATTACTTATTTAATTAATCATTAACCATATGACTTTTATTTGATATATTTAATCTATCTCTGAACTCTATTTTCTAGTTATCATATAATATTTAAGTCCCACTGATTTTATATTTGAAAAGGATTGCTTAGAGATTAGATTATTGTTAATTATAGTTTTTTAGAATATGTATTTTCTTCTTCCTAAATAAACCTAAAGCTTTACAGATTTAGATTTTTCTACATTTTTAAAAAATAAAAAAATTATCAAGAACAGAAGTTATTTACCTCTTATATGTTTAACATGTTTCTAGTTTCTGCTAAAATTAGTATTGCTTACAGTAAAAACTTTAGGAAAATGTGAGCATATCTACAGGAAAAATATTACAGCCCTACCATCTAAAGAGAACCATTGCTAATATGCATTTCATAATGGTAGTTTGGGCTCTACTTTTTTGTTGCTGTTCAGGAGTCTGACCCCAGTGCCTAGAACAGTCCATACTACACAGCTGGTGTTTAACAAACATTTGTTAAATTAATAAATATTTTTAGTTTAATTTCCAGTATTTTACATCACTATTTACAACAGCTTATGTGTGTTGATTTATATGCCAAGCCTTCTCATGCTCAGTGCTACATGCGACATCTCATTTAATACAGCAACCCCGTTAGGTCGGAACCACGAGCATGCTCAACTGGCAGATGTGGAGTCTGAGCTTTAAAATTATCAAGGTGCCCATAAAATGTCACAGGATAGCCAACAATTTAGGTTGTGGCAGGTTCCCAGGTTCTCCTGAGGACATAGGGCAAGCTCCTAACCACTACAGACTTCTCGCAGTTCTCCTCCCTTCATAGGCAGATACCCACAATCATTTTATTAGAGTTTATTATTTTAAAACCACTATTGTTCATAAACCATTTCTTAAATCCCTGAATTTTTGATTCCTTGAATTTTTTTTTACTTTAGACACATGGGAAAGGAAGGAGAAAAAGAGGGAGAGAAACATTGATGTGAGAGAGATACATCAAATGGTTGCCTCTCACATGTCCCCAACTGAGGACCTGGCCTACAACTTAAGCACTCGCCCTGACTGGGAATCAAACCAGCCTCTTTTTGGTTAGCAGGCTGGAGCTCAATCCACTGAGCCCACACAAGCCAGGGCTGATTTCTTGGATTTAGTAGAACTTTGGGCAGAAATTAAAACATTTTCCATTTTTTTTGGCTAATTCCAATATTTTGCTATTATAATATTGTGATGTTTATTATAAATAATATTTAGCCTGCTTTCTGATAATTACTTGTGATTTGATTGCTATTAATAAAAGAACTAGTTCAAGAAAATGATTATTTTTAAAGTCACTGATTCAAGCTAAGTAATTTACACCCTGTGAAATATTGTTAAGTTCTCATTACAACTACACAAGCAGGCCTCAATTATTTTGTTCTCAGAACTTCTTTAGATTCTAAAAAGTGATTGAGGACCCTAGGAAGCTTTTATTTATGTGAGTCAGTGTTATCTATATTTATGATGTTAGAAATTAAAACCAGAAAAGACAATGTAAACACAGAAGCACATATTCCATTAGTTATCAGAATGATAACTGACAATACATTAGGTAACCTCTTAAGAACCTCCACACTACACTCACGTAAGAATGAGAGTGAAAAGGGCAAAGGATGTCATGATGTTATTATAAAAATACTTTGACTACATGGTTTCTATAAAAGTTCTTGGGGCTTCCCAGGGGTCTGAATTCCTCTTTGAGAACCACTGCATTCCACCATGCTTAGTATTTTAATTCACTATGTAAAAAAGCTCTTTTCATTTTCAACACTATATCATTCTTGCTTTTAATTTGCATTATTTCTATTGTTAGTCTTGTCTCCTCTCCTATAATCTTCTCTCATACTGATTTGTCTTTCAATTTTCTTAATAGTCTGATTCCAAATCTCTTCACATTTTCACTCGGAATGGTGAGAATAATATACCTTTGCTTTTCATTTTCCTTCTATTTTGCAGAAGCAAATTTATAACACTTGTTTTTGATGGTTCTAGCAGACCTGCAGCACATATGCCCTTAGAATAAGTCACCCTGACTTCCTGCATGTCGTGGCTGATTGCTGTGTGCCCACAGATACTTCAAGGAAAAAACAGCTCTGTCTCAAAACATTCATACTCTGTTTTTCTTCTCCCTGAATGTTTATGATATATAATCTCCCAAAAGTTTACCTAAAGGTAAACTCCTCACTCTTTACTCCTTATTTTGTCCTTAGAAATACATGTCAGGAGAAGGGTCTTAGGAAAAGGCACAGAACAGACATGCATACCTTGGCTGTCTGCTGCTGTCTCACCCAAATTTGTTTCTGAGTGATGTTCTTCCCTTTTAGCTCACCAAACATTTGTTATCAGAATACCTGATATTTTACAACACTGATTGATTCTTTTACTGTTTAATTTCTTCTGTTGACTTTACAAATAATTAGTTTCTAAATGATACCTATACTTAAATTTCTAGCCATCATCTGTCAACATTTTCCAGTTTAATGTATAAAAGTTTGAATGCATTTTAACAGACTATTGCAGGAATCAAATTGTTTCAACTGAAATTGTCTAGATCTTTGTTGTATTTCCTTCAATTAAACATAATTTCCCATGTTTGAAAAGCTAATTTGATTTTACTACAATATGATTGAGTTTATCTCAAATGCTTGCAGCATTTAGGTTTACAGAAATTATGTTCTGTCAAAATATTTTATAATGGCAGCATTAAGTATTGCCCCAAGGAAAAATATTGCTAAAAGTTGACTGAGAAATAATATCTTGGTGCTATGCCACATTAGAATAATTTTTTATTTCCTGGAGATAATATATTATGGCTGCACTTTTGAAAGAGAACCTATATTTGTCCACAAAGTAGAATATCTAAATGGGAAAGTTAAGGATTCATGATGCATTACTCAATTATGAATTCAACTGTCACCTCCATACATTTCAACTCATAAAAGCCCCCTTTCCACTTTAGACTAAATGAAGTGGTTAATAGTTTGGGCAGAGTACTTAGCTTCTGAAAATAGCCTGCAGATAACGGATGACATTGATGATAAATATGATATACAACTGACAATTTACATACAGTACCAGTGCCTACAGTAGTACATGATAATTAGCAAGCACCCCTGGCGACTCTCTGTACCCTCCCCTCCATCTGTTGCTTCACTTTGAGTTCTAAGCCATTAGAATATTGGTAATTGGAATTATTTTTAGTGCTATGAAATTTAGTTTAAACGTACATATATATATATAATAAAATTGCATGCATATGTATCATGTAATACAATGAATAAATAATATTGACTCAAGTATTCAAGAACTTTTCTGTGTCTAACATTGTTTAAGTTAAATATTCAAATGTCAGCCTTT
This sequence comes from Artibeus jamaicensis, assembly GCF_021234435.1. Taxonomy (NCBI): domain Eukaryota; kingdom Metazoa; phylum Chordata; class Mammalia; order Chiroptera; family Phyllostomidae; genus Artibeus; species Artibeus jamaicensis. The sequence continues at coordinate 668,316 of NW_026521720.1, forward strand.
ATCTGGATATCTAGCATTTCTTTAATTCTATAAAAGTGGTAAAGTCAACTCTGGGTATTGTGAGTGCAGTATCATAGAAAAGATTACATAGAATGGGTAAAAATAGCCCACACCAGGGGAATTAGCTCATGGTTTGAGAAGAGAAATATTGTCTCTTTTATGGGATAGAAAACCAAATATTTAATGATATCTAAAATGTGATGAACTCAGAAAACAAACTTACTTTATAGTATAGTTATTAAAAAATGGATGATAAGAATCAGACTTCCTGTGTTAAAATTTGTATTTTACCATTTATCAGCTACATAACCTTGGTCAGATTTCTTTGTCTAAACTCTCCCTTTGTTTCAATTTTTGCATTTGTAAAATGAACATAGTAGTATATCTAATGTTGCTATGAGGATTAAAAGAGCTAATATTTCCAAACAATTATAACAGTGTCTGCCAGACTCTATTATAAACTATACTAGTGATTGTGAATAAAAAGTGAATAAAATTATAAATTATACTAGTGAAGTGAATAAAAAATACCATTTTATCTTATCTCTATGAATTTTAGCTTTGAAATTGTGCTAAGATGCCCAAAGATGTGATCATGCTAATTACAAAATTCTTAATGCTCTCATATTGTTCAATTAAAATAATTTTATTTTATAATAATAACATTATTATTGAATTCAGTTGATTCCTATTTGCATTTTATCATGAATGAAACAGTGTTTTCACTTGAAAGATAGGATATCTATTTTCATACCAACTATTGCTCTTTGGAAGTGATTCAAATGAGACTTAGGTCAATTAATATCACAAATAACTGTGTTTATTAGCCAATTTACCCAAAATTATTTCTGAAAGGTACAGAAAATCTTACATTGCATGTGATTGTTGTCTAATTGAACAAAAGACCATAACTAAAACCCTGGAGGTATAGATTAGACAATTAGTCACACGCGTGCTCTTTGCTGGTCCCGGTAGAAATTAGCTACACTCCTCACGATGGACAATATAACAGGACAGTAAATGGGGGCATATTACTCTCTATTTGCTGATAATTTCCTTTTTAAAATGGGTTTTACATATATAGTTTTTCTATATCTTGGTCTGGAAGATTTTATCACATATTTATAATTAGCAGTAAAACAGTAATGCAAACAGAAAAAAATTATTTACCCTTTTCTGTTTTTGATATAAATTCTAAAATATAAGGCAAACAATTGAGGAAACTAATTTTTGTTTTCTATCTTAAAGCATCAATACCACTAATATTCCCTTAGTATTTAAATAATCAAAGATTCTAAAATTAAAAATAATATTTCAATTGATCAGTGTTAAATCTGCATACTTTAAAATGAGTATAAAACAATACAAATAAAAACCTATAGTTGTGGTCAAAATCAAAATGTTTTATTTACATGGTAATTTGTATTGTGTCTATTCCGATCATTGGTTCTTATGGCTGTCATTAAGTACCTTCAGTCTCAAAAAGTAGGAGATTTGGGCAGATTAAGCTTGTCAATAATTTATTTAAAATAACTTCTTTATCAGTCAGCGTTTGCTATGTTACAGCTTAATATACCATTTACCACTGTCAATGAGTCTACAGGTTGGCTAGGTGGTGCAGCTGATCTGGGTCGGACCTGGCTGGTCTTAGCTGCATCCATACATATATCTGCCATTGCCTTGTGGGATGGCAGGTTCTGGCCATCTGGGGAGCCCAGCACTCATGTCTGGATGTTGGTCAGCTGACATCTGGGGACAAGGATAAGTGGACTATTCTGTCATCATGCAGCAGTCTAGCCTCGGCTTATCCACATGGCAGTCAAGACAGAAAAAAAGTAGGAAGCACACAGGCCTCCTGATGTGAGGGCTCAGAACTAGTTCTTCTGCTGTGTTCTATTGGTCAAAGCAAGTTCCATGGCCAGCCAGATTCACAGAATGGAAGAATAGATTCCACCTCTGGAAGGCAGTAACAGAAAAGAATTATGGCCATTTCTGCAATCAACAACAGCCACTCTGGGTGATTTAGAAAATAAATCATATTGTTTAACTGAGCTGAGCCCCGTAATTAAGAATAGGACTTTTTTCCTCTTTATCCTTCTCTATACAATATTAACAAGAAGATGGAAGCATGAAAAAAGCATCCAGTCTATTTGGCCTCAGAAAGCCCTGAAATATTTTAATCAACTATTTAACTGTTGATTTACAAGCAAAGATGTCCATGCCAAAACCTGTTGATTCCATGTCATTAAGAAAAGTTTCTACCCTTTCCTTACACTAAATTAACTATGTGAATGAAGCCATTTCAGTGGTGAAAAAAGTTTTACTCACTTAAAAATACTTTGTGGAGCTCCGGTTCCATTAGCCCCCCAGACCCCAGCATAACAACATAGTACAAACCTAGGGTTCCAGCCACACACCTGTGATCTCCAGATAGACACGTATATGTAACAACCCAGGGGGTTCTAGTCACTTCTGTGGAAAAGTACAAACAATGCTTGTAGTTTTGTCTTCTTGTTCCAAGCACCAGAACCTTGCTTGCAGTTTGCCGTAGAGGCAACTTGATTTGGGGGCTTCTTTGTGAAAGTTTTTCCACTTGGATGCTAATAAAAGTGACAGTTGAGAAGAATTCAAATAACATACATCAATGTTAGCATAGGTTACATGCCTACATGTATGAACACTTGTCTATCTTTGCTGCATAACTGACAGGATCTTTGACCACCACCTTTCATCCAAGCTTGTTTTTCCTTTTATACTTTCATCTCAATTAATAGTACTACTTTCTGCTTTCTTAAGCCAGAAGCCTGGAAATCTTCTTTGACAGACCTTCTCATTTATTCCCAGTCTATAATAATTACTATGTCGTACAGATTCTAATCCCCTCATATCTCTGCCATCTGACTTCATCTCACTAGTCTTCACAGTTACTGCCTAACTTTAAGCCTAACTGTCTTACTTAGGTTACTGCAATTTTGTCCTGATGCTTCTTACATTCAGTCTCATTTCCTCCAGTCTATTGCCTATACTGCTGCAGGAATGAATTTCCTAAAGCATAATTCCCTTCGTTTCATTTCACCTACCTAAAATTAACCACTCTTTGCTCAAGAAAGAATCCAAACTCACATCTACCATACATGAAAAATGATTCTAAAGCACAGTTCCTTCTGCAGCTGTTACCACAAGGTCTACAAAATAATTGGTGCTATATGTTTCTACATTCCAACAATGAGGTAGTGTACTCTCTGCATAGTTAGTAAGAGAGTGGCAAAACCTGTTTTGCAACCCTCAACCTAGCTCCTACTCACAGGCTGAGGTTGTAGAGATTTCAGTGTGCTTTATCGTCTACCCCCCCTCCACACCCAGATATACAAGGGGAGCATGCATGCACACAGACTCCCAAGAACTGGGTAGGAAAAGGTTGTTCTTCCCTTTCTATCCAAGCCCTATAGCAGAGTGTTTAAGAGAAATAGTTGTCCCTTGAAATTTGTTAGGTAAAGAAACTGGTACCGACCCTACAGCTTAAAAAGTCCACAGAGGACAGAATGGGTGTCAGACAATAGAGGCAGTAAAGGGAACAAATTTCAGTAAAGGCAGAAGAGAAGTATGTGATGCTCTCTGACTTGTGAGCAAGAATGTGCCATGTGCAGGCTGAAGCCTTTTTGAATGTCACGTAGACAACTGCCTGGTAAGTTGATGTTACCCTAACAGAGGGCTGTACCTCTGGCTGCCCAGGGCCCTGAAAGAGGGATCAGAAGTAGAATGGACTGTTTGAGGCCAGTATTGCCCACTCAAAGACACTGCAAATGGAGGTCCCCAGCAAGGTGTGTACCTAAGGAACCCAGGAAAGCACCCACCAGGAGTATCAGTATTAACAAATGACCACATTCACAGGACCTTGGCACTAGAGGCACTAGATTCCCCTGTACCAGTCAGAAGGCTTTTTTTCTTCCTTATATCTCTCCAGTTCTAGTCACTAACACTGCAGAGGGCCACAGCTGCTCAGGGGTGAACTTGGGGTGGGGAGAGAACAGCAAGGTGATTCTGTCCTTGGGTAAACTTTCCTTGCCCTGCTAAGTAACTTGATTTAGTACTATAACGAGTAAGAATGAGAAATAAAGGCAAGCTTGGAGATCAAGATAACATGATAAAGTTTTTTTAAGGCTAACTTTCTTTTTGAAGACACTGATTAGAAAGTATTCTGGAGAATGTATTTACATATAATATTGAGATATACAAAAAAATTAACAGGCCCTGGTTGGTGTGGCTCAGTAGAGTGAGGTGCCAGCCTTTGAATCAAAGGGTCATGGGTTCAATTTCCAGTCAGGGCACATGCCTGGGTTGCAGGTCAAGTCACCAGGTGGGGGTGTGTGAGAGGCAACCACACATTGATGTTTCACTTTTTCTCTCTCCCTCTCTACCTTCCCCTCTCTCTAACAATAAATAAATAAAATCTTTAAAAAATAAATAAAAATCCAATGCTACATCTTTGCAGTATTTGGTTCTTTCCTTTGCAACATGAGAAATGTCTAAACCTGTAGTGTATTTTTAGGAGTTTATCTGAGCCAAATTGATAACTGCTAGAAAGCAAAATCACAATGGATTCAGAAAATGGGTAAGAAAAACTCCAGAGCATGGCAGTTTTGTATAGGAGACCATTCTGTGTGGCATGGGACCAGCTCCCACTGGGAGATGCACAGGACCCACGCCCACAGACAGGTCCTCCCGTGGGGGGTCAGGCCTGCAATGTGCCTGGGCCTCTTTGAGTCTTGCTTTTTGCTAAAAACTCCCTTATCCGGATTTGTGGCAAACATTTACTGCAAAGTAACTTCCTAAAAACCATGCTAAACTTTCCAAGGATCAGTGTAACTGGTTCAACCACTCTTGCCTTTTCATTTGCAAACATCCCTCTTCTGTGATGTGATTACCAGCATCCTCTGTTTTCTGTAAAAGGTAACCTAAAGCAACCTGTGCACAGTAAATGAGGATCTTCATGTAATGTACCTAGAAACCAATAAAGGCCCGTCCAGGCAAGGGCCAAGGTTTTTGCTCCCCTTGAGAGAAAAGCCATGCCCGCCTTTTTCCTCCACAGGACTCGGTTGTCCATGTGAATATCTCATTTCATCCATAATGACATGGACACTTCGGGCCAGTGTCTGCATCAGTTTTGGAGGTTATTTTATAAATTAGAATCAAGGGAAGGGACATATGAAAGGTTACATGAAATCCATTGGTGGTAGATTAAAGAGATAGGAGAAGGCATACTGGGGAAATGTCTAGGATTGGCTAAAAGGCAAAATGGAAAAACACATGCTCTTTACATTGGTAGGTGCAAGTTGGTTAATAATGAACACAGCATATTGCGTGTAGGCGGGAAACAAGATAACGATGACCGGTTCTGTGGTCCTGGGCTCTGGTGCCTGTGGTTGTGTCTATGGAACTGGAAAAGGAAATTGCTCTGGTTTTTCAAAGATGTGTTATCCTTGATGCATACCTACAATGGAAAGAGCTCACTTAAGGTAAAGCCTGACCTTTCCTAATGGCAACTGTGGGCCTGGGACCTGACTACCCACTACACCTGCCCACTTAGGAATTTGTGGTCAGAACATCTGTGTGGCTGCTTTTGGTCACTGAGCTTGTCTGGTCAGCCATGAGAACCTCTGAACTTATCAGGTTTGTTGCATGTCCCCTTTTCATTCATTATAGAACTAACCTCCTTTTGTCCATAAACACACTATGTATTTGAACAGACAATGTAAAATGACCTAGTGCTTAGCTCAGAAAGGAAAATAAAACATCAAAACCTCCATTTTTTTCCCAGTGGTAAGAAATAAGTGTTTATAAAACACAGAGAACTCGCTGATTCAAGGGATTTAAGAACCTGGGGAAATATTCTCCAGTAACCCCTCTGGCAATATTTTAATTATAATGCAATCCCCTCCCCAGGCAGTGAGTCCAATCATTATAATATGAGCAACAATCTATTTACCACAATGCATTAAGAAATCTAAATATCTGGAACAGGTCATATCTCATTTGCTATTGCTGATTAAAACAAATAATGGAGTAACATGGTTTTCTCTCTTTCTTCCTTTCTCTCCTTAATCACCACTGCGCTTATATCCAAAACTGTTTTGAAAATAAAGCTAATATTTGAATAGAGACAATTTTCTAAACTGTATTCATCAGATGAAACTTTGAGAAATGTACCTTTGAGTATTTTTTAGTGGTGATTTAGGGATTCTCATGTATCAGTACTTTGGGTATTTTATTGAGTGTTTGTTTCAAGGAGGTCATTTCCACCCAGGTCATCACTGTGTGCCAAAACCCAATTTCTAAGTTATAAAAAAGTGAAATCCTTACTATACACTATCTTAGATCATTTCGTATTCATTTGTACAAGTTACCTTTCTTTTCTTTCTTTTTTCTCTGTAAATTACAAAAATAACACTTAAAAGATGACCCCAAGAATGCCACTAAGATGCTCAGCTGAGCGACACACAGTGGGAATAGCTGAGGTCCCCCTAGACCTGTCCTCCGGGCCAGGGTGAGAGGGCAGGCTGCCTCTTCTCCACTCTCACTCCCGCTGTAGTTATCAGCTCTTTTTTGCAAGTTAAAGATTTCTCAGACTCCTGTTGGTAAATCATTAGTTCCACTTTTCATACAAGACAAAATCTTGAAAAGACAGATTATCTATGCAAATAGAAAATGACTTTCCCTGAAGGGCATTTTCTTTTTCTCTATCCAGTGTATTTTTAAATGTCTCAAGTGATGAGGCTGGCTGTTCAACCAAGTTCAAGAATACACTTTGACTAAGCCCATTATCTATCATTGTGAATCCAAACCTGCTGTTCCTCTCTGCTGATAATCTATCATCCAACGAGAGAAAGGATGACTTGAAACCACAGGAGCAAAGAGTAGTCATGGGCTTGGCTTACAAGGAGATTTATGTATCAAATGCCACACATTAAAATACATTCAGTGTTTCCTTGCTCAAGTTATAAGCATGCTCACTCTCCTACCCTTTTCGGAAACTTAGATAGTTACTGTAGAGAATTAACCAAATATAAAAAGGAAGAAGAAAAATGAATGGGTGAATCTGAAATGTAGTCTCAAAATTCATTTCCAGAATATTATTTTTAAAGGAAAATGAACGACTTCCACACATGAATAGAAACCAGAGGGATGTCCTACTGAAGGACTGTCTCTCCTAAATGCCCTTATCCTCCCTTCGTGATGCTCATGTTCCCAGGACGGCAACATTAATTTGACACGGCTGAATTATGCTACCTACTGTTTCCTGCAGAGCACTTTCAGTGCCTGAGGCTGGGTTTCCCGCTTTGGGGATAAAGAGCAGAAAGTCATTTCTAACTCTACTCTAGTATGAGAAGCAATTAGGCTACAATTTGTTTAGCTGTAAGCAGTTAACATCACAAACCTAATAAATTATTTGATTATATGGAACTCTTAGAACTTTGACCTCTTTGGGTAAATATGCATAAAATTGCAAAATTTATTTTACTTGTTTTTGCATTCATATTTTAATATAGCCTCTCTGATTCCATGATTTGGGATAACAAATAGGATGGATGCATATTTCCTTTCAGTGCCAAATCATTTGATTATATTGTCTTTGCCACTGCTGTTACCAGTGTTTCCGTTGAAGATGGCACCCCTTTATGTCTGCATAGAACAGAAAGCAGCATTTGTTATTTTCATCCCCTCTGCTCAATTAAAAATAAACAAGCAGGCAAAAAATCCTTCATGGACACTAATGAACCCCAAATAGTCTGTAATTAATTTCGAATTCACTACTCGTTTGAAAAATTAGCTAACACTGCAAATCGCATTGGCCATGATCAGGCCCTTAATAAATCCTATTGTGTGAAATGTGCAAGTCAGCAGAAACATGAATGAAAACCTTTCAGCTTAGAACACTTCTGCCAGCATGGAAAACAAACAAAGCAAGATGAAATCTGAATTTTTAAAGAGAGCTTTAAGGAACTATGTCTCATATGAGATCAGTTAATAAATCACTTCAGAGTACTTTATTTTTTGTATATTAGTTTTTTTGTGAGATCAACTCAAAAGAGATTTGAGAGCAAAATTCCACCTTTTTTTGGTAGAACCTCAATAATATTGTACAGGATATGCCAGAAGGGTAAATAAATTGGTTGGAGTGTTGTCCCATACACCAAAATGTTGCTGGTTCGATTCCCAGTCAGGGCACATACCTAGGTTGCAGGTTTGGTCTCTGGTGAGGGTGGGTACAGAGGCAATGAATCAATGTTTGTCTATCACATTGATGTTTCTCTCTCCCTCTCTCTCCCCTATCCTCTCTCTCTAATATCAATAAATATAACCTTGGGTGAAGATTAAAAAATGTTCTAAAGAAGTTAATAATAATATACCAGGAAGTTTTAGTAGGTCATCTATAGTGCTCATAACAGATAAGTATATAAATGACCTTTATTTTTGTTATGAAAATTAACTTGAAAATATGTAAAACTAAAGTTTGCACTATTAATCCAACACAAAAATGAAATGTTGAATTATTATTTTACATCTGAACAGTTCTGTAATCCTGTTTATGTCTAATTATTCCCGAGATTTCTTTGCTTTTAAAGAAGTATTCTGACTGTTACAGAAAACAACTCAGCCACTTTCGGGTGTACAGAGTGGAAGTTTTATTTTCACGCGCGGTCTCAGAGAAGTCAGTCTCCAAATTCTGGGCACTCAGCAGCGGGGGAGCAGTTATTTTTATGGAGCAAGGGAGGGCCCATCCTTCTGCCCCTTACTTCTGGCATGAAAACAGGAAGCAGTTTACAGAAGCAGAAGGAGCAGAGTGTTATCTCTGGAATGTAGATGATAAATAGTCCAGAGACTCCAAAAGAGGCTTTTGGCCTCTATGGGCCAAAACAAGCCACCGGGCTACAAAAACATTCTCTAGTCACTGTGTTGTGTCTTAAAATGGCTATCAATTTCCCCCAACATGACAACTAAATTTCAAATTTATTTTTATTCTCACTTTTCCTATATATTAGTCATTAATTACATATTTAAGGTAATATCAACTTGTAATAATAATCCATATTATTTGTATTTGTTTTTGTTGTCTGCTTTTAAAGGAATAAAATTTTGAGCTATGATATTTGAAATAGTCTAAGTGATAAAAATAGCATGCTGAATCGCAGTGTATTCTCAAGCATCATTCTCTCTGGGTTTAAATTCCCATGTCACCATTTGTTGACTTCAGGAGATTGCTAAATCTACTCAATACTTGAAGAGGAGTACCTATGTCATAGGGACAAAAATTGCCAGCGTCATCTAGAGGACTGACTCAAAGAATATAGAAAAGATACCTTCTCTCCCATAATTGTTCTGTTTGTGACCCTTTCCACTGAACTCATATCCTCACCCTCTCTAGGCCTCCTAGGCAGCTCTGTAACTCACAGTCAATCTTTTTGTTTTTCATTAGGCTGCTGCTTCCAGACCTGATACTCATGAGAGTGCAATTTTCTCTCATAGAAACTCTTTTTCTTGAATACGTTTTCAATGAAAAATTTAAGCAATACTACTTTCTTCTACCCTTTCAAAAATCTCCTCCAAATTCTTAATGACTTTTCCAAGATGCTCCCGGCAAAACTCCAGATGCTGTATATTGTCTAACACCTCTCACAGCTAATTTTATATAAACTATTCATTTTTTCTCTCTCTCGTTTTTTTCTATAGCACATTGTCTGTTCATGAATGTTATACATACAGTCAATTATCCAAGCTAATGGAGGTGAGCTCTGGGAGAGATAATTAAGAACAGTAGATAATCTACCCTGCTATTAGTGCAGGTGTCAGCAAAGAGTCTGGCCTGACGCATCACTGTAGCGGGGTGTGTAATAGGGAAAAGGAAGACTTGTACTCCCAAGATAGTAATAGAGTGGCAAGGAAAAGACACTAAGGAGGGGTGAAGGAACCAAGCCTGGTGAGGGAGAACCATTAAGACAGCTGATCGCTGATTAATATGAATGTTGTGGATATTTCAGAATTTACTGTTATGTTTAAATGCCTGCTTGGAATATGATAGTAATTACTCTATAGTCATACGTTTGATTTATATCATGAGCAGTTAGTTTCCCCTGCCCTGTTGGTTATATTTTAAGGTGACAGATCCCACTGTCATCCCCAGAAGTCAATATCATAAATGTGCCCTTGTAATTACTGGCATATACCAGTACCAACACTGGGAAATCATTTAATATAGCTATTCTGTTGGTTATGGGTCCTTGCCATTAATTTTGTACATATAAGTCAGAAAGTATACCCTAACATTATAATCAATTGTTTTTTAATCAATCTGCTTTTAGACATTGTTTCAATCAAGGGTCTTTAAAAAATATTTTATCTATTTATTTTTAGAGAGAAAGGAAGGGAGAGAGAAAGAAAGGGAGAGAAACATCAATGTGTGGTTGCCTCTTGTGTGCCCCCTACCAGGGACCTAGCCTGCAACCCAGGCATGTGCCCTGACTACCGATCTAACTGGTGATGTTTTGCTTCGAAGTTCGGTGCTCAATCCACCGAGCCACACCAGCCAGGGTAATCATGGGTCTTTTAAATGTGCAAGAATATGTGAGCATCTCTTTACTAATTCAGTAACTATTAGATAAAGGCCTATTACAGTTTCCTGACCTAATTAAGCTTATGTAGTGGTGAGATTGTGAATAGTTAATAAAGCAAAGGACACTTTCTATGTTTTAAAGACATAGTAAACATTTTAATACTTCACATATAGAATAGAATCAAAGTCATCAACCAATGAAAACAAAAGGAATATTACTATCTACCTGGGAAAATATCAAGAGTAGTTCAGAAGTACCTTATTTAGTGGGTTAAAAAAAACCCTGATAATAATGGGAATTCCTTGGCAATCTAAGAAATTCTGTCATTTTAACCATCAATAAGAGTAGCAGACGCAGACCTTTAAATATTTACCCATTTCCTCCATAGTGCTATGCTGTGGCGTCCTTTGGACAGAAACACTCCAGGGTCTCAACTAGCATGTTTTTCAATTACTGGTACTATTCTGCCCTGATAGATAGGAAGTGATAAAACAACATGTAAGAAATCATTTTTCATAATTCTTCAGAGTCCAATCTAGCCTCAAACCTGATTCTCTTGCCATCCTTCAAATTGTGGAAGCTGAGTTTTCATGGATTCTACAGCTTCAGAGTAGAATCACTTCCCATATTTTTCAGTAGATTAGTCTCTGGGGTATTTCTCTCTTATTCTCCAGGTCTCTGCTAAAACAGATTATAGCCTGTAAGTATTCCCACTGGGGAGACACAATATCAAACAGCTTGTTTTTCAATATTTCAAACACTGTATTTTCTTTTAACAAACATCCCAATTTCCCAAACTAGTTGAAGAAATCTGAAATAATTGATGAGGAATTCAGTACATAAAATCCCAATTGATTTATATACCAGAAATTATGAAAATCATGAAGTTTTTTTGCTTAAAAGAGTTGAATATCCAAGGAAATTAAATTGCAATTTGTAAAAAAATAATTTTATCTTTCAAAGACAAGGATCAATAATATATCAGATTATTACAAAATAATATAGTCAATTTTAATTGGCTTAACTTTTGAAGTTAATAGGTATTAACTGCCATTTTTATAAAATATTTCCATGTTAATGACTCCAAGATCTATTGTGTCAAGGATTTTCCTGAGGCACAGGAGGCTAAGGTTGAAAGCAGTTAAGAGTGCTTGAATTCCTTTACAAGCCAGTTTAAGCCAATATTCAATCAAAACGATTATTGCTAGCCATTAAAAAATCTACTAAGTATCAAGGGTAATAATTCTTGCATGTTATTACTGGGAATTCTGCAAAGCAAAAGGCTTTTGTACTGCTCTTTGCAAAGACTGCTTAATTTATTTGATGTTCTTGGGGGGGTCGCTGTGAGTGGGGGAAGGGGGACTGCCGTTCAACCAGAAGAAAAAAAATAATTTTGTCTCCATTATCTCAGAACAAGAAGTGTCAGGAAGCTTCAGGCTAGAATTAACATGAGATTGGCTATTATAGTTGTAAGAGCATTTAGCAGCCTTCCCTACTGATTTCAGGGTGATAATATATACAGTCCCATGTAATCTGTCTCTTCTGCTGCTCTTTTATGCCTCTCTCCTCCTCTCCATCCTTACTAATATACATGCTTTATTATGAAGTATGATAGGAAGTAAACTGCAGCATTTTTCTACTAATGTGACACTATTAGTTGGAGTTTCACCCTCGGCAAAGTCACTTAAGGAATCACTGCTTTGCTTATAGGTCATCATTTTTTTCTTGAGCCAAACACAGCATTCAGGTAAGTATAAGAATATTCCATGACTTATGCACTAGAAAGTCAGCTATAACTGGTATTTTTTCCACTAAAAAAGTGGCGTTCATATCTTAGCCAAAAGTGGCTAATTTGCACAGAGAAGGGATGCAAATATGGTCAAATTGAAATTTGAGGCAAAAATTGTTTAGAACATGGTATCATACCTCATGAAATAAAATGCATAGTGTTAATAAGAGATGTTAATAAGAAGGGTCACAACAAATATAATTATTACTATAAATAATATCTAATTAGAATTATGATCCAAAGCACATTAAAACCCAGGCAGTTTTATGAAACTTATAAGACAGAAGATATCAAAAGTGATGTTTGACCATTTTTTGTTACTGAATTTCTTTAGGAGTTTGTAGTCTAATTCCTATTAAATTAATATTAATTCTCTTAAAATTAAAAGTTCAAAGCCAGACAAAAACTACACAATTATAACATTTAACATTTGTTAAAACGTAGGCATTACAAAATCTAATAAATAACAGGACGTAACAAGTTAACATAAGGTGAATTTATTTTTCTACCAAAACTCTTTTTAAGGCAGGTATTTTCAACCTTGGCACTATTAGCATTTAAAGCAACATAAATCTTCGTTGTGAGGGACCGTGTCAGATACTGTGGGATGTTCAGCAGCATCCCTGCCTTCCCACCATCAGATCTCATTAGCTCTGTCCACCCCATCCAACCCTCACACCCTGAGTTGTGACAAACAAAAATATCTTTGTGGGGTGGGAAGAATCACCCTCTTTGAGAACCATAGCTCTTCATGGAAGACTTCATCTAAATTTGACAGTGTTTATTTATATCATTAACTTTAGGAAAAGGAACTATCATCAAACTTCCAGCCACAAGATTCTATTTAAGATAATAACATACATTCTGGCAGTGGCAAGATGGAGCTGGGTTTCATGTACATTTCCTATAAACATCCTGGGAAACTGAAATATTATTAAGAAGTTACGAGAAGCTTAAGATTCAGAAACTATGAACATTTCTAAATACCATTGTTTTCGTCTTTTCAAGCTGCTGTCACAAAATACCACAGGTCTGGGCTGTTTAAACAATGACAATGTATGTTTGATAGTCCTGGAAGCTGGAAGTTTGGGGGCAGGACACCAGCACAGGCAGACGGTGGTGAGAGGCTTTCCCCGGTGTGTGGACGGCTGCCTTCTCACCGCGTGGTTCACGTGACATTTTCTTTGTGTTTACTAGGTAAGAGAGAGTGAGGTAAGAGAGAGTGAGAGCAAGTTGTCTGGTGTCTCTTCTTATAAACTCACTAATCCCATCCTGAGGACCTAATCCTCAAGGCCTCATCTAACCCTAATTACTTCACAGAAGTTCCACCTCCAAATAACTTACCACTGTGGGGACAAGGATTCACCACATGAATTCTGGGGAAAACAGAAACATTCCGTCCATAACAACCCCTCAATTTTTAGATTAGAAATTACATGTTGATTTAGAAAAAAAAGCAAAAATATGTTTCTCTGCTCATGAAAGATAAACGATTGTCTGTTACTTTTTAGTATCTTGTACATAAATTCATTGTGTGTTCAAATTAGATAAGCATTATTAAGACTACTTGATGACCTGGCTGGTGTAGCTCCGGGGATTGAATGTGAGCCTGCAAACCAAAGGGTCATTGTTTCTATTCCCAGTCAGGGCACCTGCCTGGGTTGAGGGCCAGGTCCCTAGTGGTGGGTGTGGGAAAGGCAACTACACACTGATGTTTCTCTCCCTTGCTTTCTCCCTCTCTTTAAAAATAAATAAATAAATAAATAAATAAATAAATAAAGTCTTTAAAAAAAAGACTACTGACACTTTTATTGGTATTGTTTAATTTGAATTTTTGTGTGTCTTGAACTTGTCAGCCATTTGTATTTTATTCATACATTATAAAATAGAGAGAAAAAATAAAGAAGGTACAAATTTACTTAACCCAAAGTTACAGAGTCACAAAAACTAAGTAAAATAGTTTCACACTACCTACTACAATAATAATCTGTAATGTTAACATCTGTATGGGACTATTTTCAGACAAGTGGAAGGAATGATGCATTTGAGGGGTCATGGGGAGAGGTCTGAGGGGTTTCTCTGATGGTTAATGCGGGGTGATTCTGGGGAGCCACTTTATGACCGAAGCTGGGTACAGTTTATGATTCATCACGTTGAACACTGAGGATCTGTACAATTTTCAGATAACTTATACTGGGACAAAAAAGTTAAAAAACTTGTTTTGAATTACATAGAATCTGAGTCACACATTCATTGCATTTGTACATTTGAGGACAAGTAAGATAGCCTCAATATTCAAATTGGGTCAAAGTCTAAAGAGAGATTCAGACCAGTAAACAGACAAGTGATAAATGACGTAAATGAGCAAAGTTGTCTGAGAACACAGACAAGGAAGTAATTAACTGTGCCTGGAAAAATGAGGAAAGATTTTTGTAATAAGTAGCAGTTGAACAGGAAGAAGGAGAAGAGCCCATATTGCCACATACTAGTTATCCTAAAGTAAGTTAGTTTTGATGGGATTGTATAAACACAAGTTAGCTGATTACATACTGATTTCAGCTTTCAGGTAGTTTCAATATTCTTGACTAAAAGAAAGCACGAATCTGATGCAACTCAGAAAGAAACCTCTCTCCTTATTACTCAGAACTATATCTAAATCATAAAATAGTACAATAGTAAGCATGGATATTTGTTTATGCTCTATTTTAGGGCCACTTTGTCATTGAAATAAACTTTGTTTTTTACCATGTAACAAATAAACGCAAAGGGTGAAGGAGATAAGAAGAGATACAATAATAAGATGTCATATAAATGCTGATGGTGCACATTATGCAAATTGACACTATGCAAATACTCAAGCATGACTTAGAAATAAAGAGATATGAAAGCAGGAGGAAATTTCCTTAAAATGGTTGCCAATCTTCAGTGACTAATCATGAATACAAAAGGTGACCCTTGAGGAAGAGCAATGATTATGTTCTCATAGATTCAAGCTTTAACCTTGAGGGAAATGAAGGCTTCTAGGAGTAGCAGCAGTAACTGCACTACCCTGAACTTGAGGTCAAGGAATTGCTCTTAGTCCTGTGTTCTAGTAGAAGGTCTGTTTCAGAGAGCAGTGAGAAAAAGAATTAATTTTTATTTAATCCTATTTAGGCCTAGGAACTCCTGTGGTTTTGTTGGTATTGCATTTCTGAGAATCGCTTTTCTTTGAGAAGTATACTTTAGAGAGCCACTGTTGAGTGACATTGTTGGAAGAATTGCTCAACTATGAGTGGAAGTCAAATTATTTAAAACCTCTATTTACTTAACCGCCATGATTTTAATCGGGGGATTTCTCATTTCTTTTTTAGCAAAATTTTTTCAAGATAGAATACTGGCAGTAGTGAACTCTCATAGTGCTCCGGAAAGCTTTAACTCTTAAGTTAGGCTATTCTTCCTACAACTATATATCATTTACATTTCTGCTTTGATCCCACTTAGAAATGCTGTGACTAATCCGTTGCTGACTCCACCATTATAACATTTTCACCACCTTCTTGAATTCTCTCACTTTCTCATTTTTCTACTACCCCCTTAGAACCAACAGTTGTTCATGGAGCCGGAACAAGCCCTACCTTCAATTTTCTCTTATTATCAATGCTTCACACACTGGAAAATATGAATCAGGTAACGATGTTTAGTGGCTTTCACACAAAGTATGTTTTCTAATTTAAACTGTACCATTAATATATTTACTATTAAAAATCTCTTTTTTCCAATTCTTTGAGACTTTTAGTGTTGATGCTTACTGTACTCTTTAAATCCCCAACTATACACTACATTGCTAGAAAAGATACATGTCAGTCAAAGACTTCATAACTTCCCTACCATGTTCAGTTATCTATATACAGCACCACACATTCTTCTTTTCTTCTATCTCTAAAATCAGATTTCTCTCATTTTCAGAGTAAACCTTTGACCTATGAACTGGAAATTTTATTCTCTTTCCTTCTTCTGTGTTACTGAAACTCTATTTTACCTACCTAATTAAAAATAGTTTATCTTCTTCAATCTAAAACCAATGCCACCTCCCACCCCCACGTTCCCACAAGAAACTTGCCTTGACATTACATTACTCCCACCCCCAGTTACCAGCTTCACTCCTTTCTCCCACTGTGCTCAAACTTCTTGAAAGAATACTTTGCACTTACCTTTATAAAAATCCTAAAGTTCCATTTACTCCTTGTGAAAAGTTGGTGGGGGAACGAAATGGCATAATATTACACAATGCCTGGCACTGTGTAAGTGCTCCGTAAATATATCCATCATTATTCTTATTCTTCCAGATTCTTGTCACTTCTATTGTTGCTTTTCACCCCATTATAATCCACATCCTGCCCATAACATCAACCACCCTATGGAATTGCCCTGCTACAGTCACTAATGACCTCTTGCTTGTCAAATCTAAGACACTGTTATAACAGCTTTATCCTGTTTGTATATTTGTGTAAGATCCTTTTCTATGTTCTTGCCACTTGAAACCCTTTCCTTATTTAATGTTTACAATGTCTTTTTTCTCATAGTTCTTCTTTCTGTTCTTTTATGGTGTCCTTTATTGACTTTCCTAGTGGGCTCTTAAATGCTGAGTCTGAGCAAGGCTTCATCCTTGAATCTGATTTGTTCCCTTTCTTGCATGTTCCTTAACAGAGTTCACTTCAACAAGCCTAATGACTCCAGGGCCACGTCTTCTCAGAGCTCTGAACGTCTACTTCCACAGTGGAACTCATTTGTATTCCCCTCAAATAATCCTCTTCCTGAAAATGTTGTTTCATTGTCCTAATAGACTAGTCACCAATTCTAATTATGGTCCTACCAATGGAAATATTCAATTAATCTTTTTTCTGGTGGTTTTGTACTCCAGTTTATCTGCCACAAAATTGTTGTCTCAAAAATCACATTTTGGTACCACTATGTGAATGTGCTTGATGGTGCTGAACTGTACACTTAAAAATGGTTCAAATGATCAATTTCATGTCACTTGTATTTTACCATGATGAAAAGAGATTTATAAAATCAAATACAGCACATGCTGGGTAACTTCTTTAGTGATTCCCATTACTATAATCTCATCACTGCAAACAACATACTTCAAATTCTTGTTCCAATTTACCCACCTAAGTTCCTCTGCTACCAGTGTTTCTGTCACCCTGACCTTCACACTGTTTACTGAATATTCTAGGATGCTATCACCACTGGCATTTTTGTGTATACCTTTACAATAGTGCTTGTCACCTGATATTGTAATTTATTTATTTTTATCCCCAACTAGACTATGAGCACATTAATCACAAGACTATGCCTTATTAGCCTTTTCATCCCTAGTTAGTGGACTCCCTAGGAAAAAGTTTCTACTTATTTCTATGGGTTGTACAAATGAGTGCATAGAAAGGAAAGTGACAAATGACACTGAAAATTCCTTATACTTCTCAGAAGTACCATTATTTCATATGGGATTGAGAAGGAAAAATCCTGCCAATTAAACCATGATATAATACTTTTCTAAAACTAACTTTTTAATATTTTATACTTACTGAAAGATCTTATTTAGATATTCAAAGTTTATTAAATTTAATTTTATGCATTCATATAAAATATAAGCAAACTATATTACTTTGGGCAGGTTATATAAATTTTCTAAGTCACAATTTTAATTTGTTATAGAATTTCTAAAATATATTCATTTTGAGCCACTCTTTTGAATTCTTCTATTCATCAATTGCCATGTTTTCTTTCATTCCAATAATCCTCTATCCTAATGCTAAGTATATTGTTGATGCACAATTATTTTTTACATCTTCACTATTTTCTTCCAGATTTTCATCTAGACTCGACTCCAATTAGGCAGTTTTTTATCTCTGACACTTTAGCAGTTTTACTAGCAGATGTCAATAGATAGATTTCTTTCAACATGGACCCAGGCCCTTCTTTAAATGGTGCTTAAATGGTTGATTGGTTGAAAATTATGAGATTACTATTGTCCCCTCAAATGACAACATAGACAACTAAGTCATTATAGCTTTGAGTAAGCTTATTCTTAAACAAAACCAGTGCACATTCACTAACTAAAATCAGGAAGTAAAATATTGACACTTGTGATTAAAAGGTTCCTGGGTGTGTCTCCTTTAAAAAACTTTAATGTGCTTTATCAGTTCAGCCATTCTTCAACTGTCTGTGTGGGTGTATATATTGTGTGTGTGCATGTCTGCACATGTGCATCCATGTGTGTGCATGCAAATACAGAGTAACATATTTGAGGAGATAGTCTTTACAAATACGTACTTGAGATTAGAATTCAATGTGAAGGAAACATTCAGTCATTGGTAGTTAGGCACAGCTTCATGGTGATACGTGGCCTTTTTCATGTATCTCATGATCTTCATCTCATGAGATGAGATGATCTTCTCATGATCTTCATCTTTTTGCTGCTTTATTAGTGATAGTATAATTTTGTGGCATGTCAAAGAGCTCCAGGATACCTCAGCTTAGTCTATTTGATCAAACCTATATTTATTCGATTTTCTTCAACTGAATCACATGTTGCTGGAAGTGAAAGTGCCAGTATTCAATTAGCTGGAAATTTCTGACCAATGGATGTCAAAGACCTTAAAGATAATCTTATGCTACAAACATCTCAGTAATAACTATTTGTATTTCTTACATTTTGGATATCAGTCAAGCTTTTGCTTATTCTTTGCAAGAAACCATACGATTGTATCTATCCCCCTCTGATTCATGCCCCACCGCTCTGAATCCATGAGTTTCAGAGTCCAGAATAAGTTACTGTTTCTATGCTGAATCACAGAGAGATCTTTTTGATGGCATTTTCAACAATGCACATGACTCAATTTAAGTGACAATGTGAATAGCCATCAGTAAGGTCCTACATATGCTGAAATATCAGTTACATCAAGAATGACTCAGCAATGATTTTAAGTTGTCATTAGCTGTTAAAATGTTAGAAAAATGTGCCTTATAAGCAAGAAAACATGGCTGATTTTTAGGAAATTCAGCACAGTGGGCATTCCAGAATTTTTAATTTTTTTCTGTAATTATAATTCCACCCATTCACTTCTCCGCAGATAACTTGACTTTGTATATTACTTAGAGAAATGAAGGTGTGATAAGTAAGCTAGCTATGTGCTCACTTGTCTACTTTTCCATAAAGCTCATCCAGCTCCTTTTCCATTGCTTAAATCTCAGAGGCAAAGACATCCTTTTTCCTTTCCAAAAATAAATTCTCTTTTGCTATTTGCCCGACAAGTTGTGACATAGATAAGCACTCCAGGTGATTATACTGTAGGTAATCTTCAAATCAGTTTAATAAATAATGTTGCTCCCATCTTTCATCTCTACATCTCCACTAGGAGCTTTCATGTTATTATAAATATATTCAAGGGAAAATATGTTTCCTGTTTTTTTGGGGGGGCACTTCCTTCTTTTAAGATAGTCTCTTTTAATAGAGAAATGTTTGCCTTTTAGATGTTAATCTCAAAAGAATCCAGATGCTCTAAATTATTCTAAACTGAGAACAGAATAAAACCCCAAAACAACAGTATCAGTTGCCTTGACTGCAAGGTATGCTTTTGACCTTGATCCCTTGAAGGTGAAGAGAATAAAAATAAAAAAAGAGAAAGGCATTAAGTTATTTTTTAAAGTAAATGTATTTGTGGACATCCATTAAAGGCTGATAGGGCATGAATTGCAAGGAACCCTCTCCAAAACATAAACACAGTTCTCACCATTTACTGTAAGCATGTTTGGGTCCAGTAATTTACGAGTTTTCCTGGACCAATACACACACCACCAGATATTGCGAAGTTACATTTCAAGTACCTTAAAAACAATCTAGTCTCTTTTATTTAACTCAAAATTTTAAGTATTCTATAATTCCTGACACCATGTCCTTACTTACTGTTAATGGCTCTTCAAAGGATTTTCACCTTCTGCCCCTACACTAATGAAACTGCATTTCTGAAGGTCACTAATAATATTCACAGAATAAATGGCCCTTTTCCTCCTATACTTTTCAGCCTCTGTGCATGATTTTACAATTTTGACCACCCATCCTTGAAATTTTCTTCTCTCTGATTTTCCTTACATTGAACCAGGGCTCTTAAACTTATTTCTTTGTGTTGTTTATTTCATTTTCCTGTAAGAAGCTCAATTTTCATAAAAGAAATAAGCTAAAGGAGGTTGGTAAAAGAAAATGGTATGTTTAGAACAAAATCAACCCAGGAAGTCCCATAATGAAAGGAATTTGAAAATACACAACTTCCAATTCTGCTTCCAAACTCTGAATTTTTTTTCCCAAGGAGAGTAAATGTTAATACCAGGGGAAAAAAAGGCATTGCTTTGACTCCTAATGGTTGTCCCAGTCTCTGCTCTTCCAATGAAGTGTACTTTCCTCTCCTTCAATTAAAGGCGTGATTTGATGTTGAATGCTGCATAAATTTATAGTGAGAATCTACCATCAGCTGATCCCTCAAGTCAGAGATACAAAAACACGGCAGGGTCCCAATATGTTTTCTCCTTTGTAGTCCCTCATAGACTTTGACATCAAATTCTAAGTCCAAATTATGCACATTTTGTGGATAAAATGAAGTCATATGAAAATTTGGGGAGGTAAATGTTAGAATCTTTTTAAAATCATGTTAAACACGATTCTCAGAATTTTATTAGAAAGTTCAACACACTTGCTTTGTATCTCTTAACCATTTGTTTGCCTTTACAGTCTGGACTCAGAATAGCTGTATGTTCAGAATCATTTTTTATTGTCTTTTCTTTACAACACACCTGTGAGCTAGCAAAATATGATTATTCATACTGTACAGATGGTAGGACTAAGGTATAATGTCATCTGAAAGCTGAATAGCCGACTCGGAACTAGAATTTATGATTCCCCAAACCTCATGTACAGCAGTATTTCCTGCGATATTCTTGCCCTCTCTTTAGTGTTCATGAACAAAAAGGCTGCATATTTGCAATCTCTAATCAAAATACCAACAATGCTTTCAGAATGTGTTTGGCTCTTTCACTTTAATGGAAAAACGTAGTATATTGAAATAGAAGTAATGGTTACTAGTAGTAATCAAAGATCTTATCTGGTATAGATGCTTCAGTTTTCCAAGTTTCGTCGCAAACAAAATTCATTTTCATAGCATCTTGTTTTTTTTAATTGTTACTCACCTTCTTTGAAGAGTGTGTCAGAAACATAAGTTTTAACTGATTTTAGAAAACATTACCTTCTGTGTTATGCCTAAGTTTAATTTCTTCCTCGTTTGATTTCTTATTTAGGGCATATTTATTAAAACAAGCAGCAGTCTCTGGTGGAAAAAATGTGTTGGCAATAACATGAAGCTAAGCATTTAACCCTATACGCCAGGTTTGGAGACCTGCCAGCTTAGTCACCCAGGAAAAATCACATTTATGCCAAGAAACATAAAAAGTCACATTTAACTTATTTTATTACTGGTAAAGGAAAGACAGAGGGAGGAAAATAATTTTGACTGAGACAATTTTGATATTATTTATAAAGCAGCTACACATCAATATTAATAAAAAAAGATTTTCCCCTCTAAATCTAAGTGAAAAAACAAAAGATATCACCCAAACCTCATACTTAGTTTTCCCATTCCTTTTCTTCTGGGGCTAATTTTGGAGTGGCTAGATTAGTTAAACCTATGGGATGACAGTATAATTGATTTAGTATAATGCACAAATTAAAATAAATGTGTGCTATACTTATTATCTATACTATTTCAATCTAACATTTCTGAAAGAGTTGTCAAACTTTGGTTTACCACCCATGTCACTCAGACCGTCTCTCTGTCAGGTAATGAAGCGCAGGGCTAAACTGACTCACATGCTTCCCATCCGTCATCACTGCAGCAGTGATGAAGCCAGAGTGAAATTCCATTCTTCATTTAATTCTTATAGCTTGATATTAGTCAGGTAATCAAGCACAACTCCTGGAGTCTTGTATTTTCAGATGAGGAAACTAAGGTCAAGTGACTCACCCTGGGTCACACAGCAAGACATCACAGGAACAGAGAAAAGGCGGTGGCCTTGGACTTTCTCAGGCGTCACCGAGACTGTTGAACCATGCTACCTTCTCAGGTAATTGCCTTCTCTGACATCAAGGGGGCCGTATTTTATTACCTCTATTTTTCTTTTTAAACTGAATCCTGTTTTTTTTTTCTTTTTCTTCTCCTTTTAAATAGCCATTTAGAAATGCTATTCTCTGCTTAGTGTTTCTGGTAATTATCTTCAAGGAAACCAGAATACAAATTTAAAGCACTCATTAACATGCTGATTAGAAATTTCTCTCAAAGACTCAAAAGGCTGGAAGAGACCCCCAGAGATCATCTGATCCAGCCCCTTACTTCAGGCATGTTTCACCTAAACAGTTCCAGCATATGGAATACTGTATTTATGACCCCCATGGAGACAGTCCCCAACCTCCCTTGGCAACATAATCCTGCTCTTTGATCTGCTTTACTATGTATAATGGGTAATGGGCAAAATGTACAAAAAGAAACTGCCCTCCCTTGTCATGTCAGATATTAGTAAAATAACTAAGATTAACCACAATATATATTTCTATTCATATAACATATCTGACCAACATTTCTGATTCTCTTTTTAGAAAGTCTTCCTTGTCATTGGGCATTCTTTTGACATAAAACCTGTTGTGATTTATTTTTCAGTTTAATACATATCCTGTAAGATATAGCATCTTTGTAATGTTAATTGAGTCCAAATGTACACCTTTTTATTTTTTTGCTTTTTGCTTCTGCACGCAGAATGTGTCCCACAGATACACGAGTACTTTCTCTCTATCGCTACCCCATCATCATGAACCAGGATAACCTTAGAACTGTTTCTGATGGCTTGGAAGCATTTTTATAAAATATATTTTAGGCCCTGGCTGGTGTAGCTCAGTGGATTGAGCGTGGGCCTGCAAACTGGAGTATCGCGGTCTGATTCCCAGTCAGGGCACATGCCTGGGTGCGACCAGTTCCTGCCAGGGGACGCACGAGAGGCAACCGTACATTGATGTTTCTCTTCCTCTCTCCTTCCCTTCCCCTCTAAAAATAAAATGAATAAAATCTTAAAAAATAAAAAATAAATAAAATATATTTTATTCATTATGCCATTACAGTTGTCCTATTCCCCCCTTCATTCCCCTCCACCCTGCACACCCCCTCCCCCAACATTTCCCCCCTTTCATTTATGTCCATGTGTCACAAGTTCTTTAAATTCTATATTTCCCATACTATTCTTGCCCTCCCCCCTATTTTCTACCTACCATCTATAATGGCTTAGAAGTGAAATGATGAACTAAACACTGTGTACATCTTGCCTCGTTCATGGGAACTGCCTTGGTAACTTTCTAATTTCCTTAGCAGACCGTAGATAGGACTTCAAAAATTCCCATGTCCATAATCCCAAGCCCATTTCTTCATCATTCCTTTCAGGAGCTGATTTCTTATCTGTCCTTTCATGCTTCTAACCTAAAACAATTTTTGTCTTTATCAAAAATCAGAATATCTTTTTAAAACTATTAATGAGTTCTCTACTGAATTTCCATATTAAATGGCAGAAACAATTTGCTGAAAGGAGAAATTTCCTAGCTCCAATTTACCTAAGAGATGAGACGTTTAGCCAAAGGTTTGGCCTCTGATGTTTATACAACCAGCCTCCATTAACTACATGAATTATTCGTATACTCTGGCCACTCTCATTTTATCATAAGTCAACATGTGTAAATGTATCAACGATGTCTTTGGATTTCTCAGAGACTGCGTTTCAAATTGACTCTCTTCTTCTTTATTCTCTGCTTTTTTTTTTCTAAGACAGATTTATAGGACAAGTCAAGTATTGGCCTGAGAGTTGGATTATCTCGGTTCCTAGTTGTAGACCTTCCAGGGATCAACAGTGAAGTTCAGAAACCCTTTTACCATTGGTCCTGATACGTCTATTTGTAAAATAAAGAGCTTATAACAGATTAACTATAAGATCTCTTTCACTTCTAAAATTGTAACATTAGTGATTGAAAAAGTGAAGACATGAATGACAATAAAATTATTGAGCATTTTGACCTAGTTCTAAATAGTTTGTCCTTACAAGAAAATTGAGTGATATTTCTATACATATTTTTGCTATTATAAGCTAATTGTTAATTCAATGCTTTGGGCTTAAAATAGCAAATATGTGCAGATATATGTGGGAGATAAAAATGCAGTTAGTTATTTTAAAATTTAAATATGTTGATGGTCAGTTCTATGAGTGCAGCTTGAGTTCAAAATTAAATATCAGTTAAAATTTTGATTAAATAATAAAGCACTATATCCACAGGGCAGAATTTGAAACAAAGTGTTAAACCAAGTCTGTTTCAATGAAAAATTCCATGTCAGAATTTGCCCATATGTCTTTTACTTTCTTTCCTAGAAAGTTGTTAGTGCCGATGTGAGAAAGCATCAAGAAGACTCCTGCCAAATGAAGATTAGATAGGTTAACATTGTGGACACAGCAAACCATGACATATGACAGTAGCAAGGAATAGCATTTTCATGTCAGTAAGATCACCAGTGCTCTTTAAAACCATATGGGAGCTGTTAGGTACAACTGAGAAAACAATGGAATAGGCCAAAGATTGTTTTGTAGATCCAAAGATACTTTATTTTAAAAGTCAGTCTCACCTGAGGTAGGCAGAATGCTATTCCTCAACCATATCCACATTCTAATGCACATGGCAAACACAAGGCCAGCCGGCCAAACCCGGCCCTCCGCCTTGTTTTATCTGGCCCTGCACCTTGTTTCAACCTAGTGGCAGTGCTGAGCTCTTGCTTAACTGTTAAGGAGCAGTTACATTTATACAGTCCTAAAATTACATTCGGCCCTTCGAAGGCAACAATAAGGCTGATGTAGCCCCCAGTGAAAGTGAGTTTGACATCCCTGTTCTAATGCCTGGAACCTGTGATACATGGGCAAAGGGAATCAAGGTTGCAGCTGAAATTAAGGTTGCTAATCAGCTGACTTTAAAATAAGGAGATAATCTTGGTATGTCGGAGTGCACTCAATGTAGTGACTTTAAATGCGGAAGAAAGGCAGAACAGTTGAGTTCAAAGACAGACTTGAGGATGCCACACTGCTGGCTTTGAAGATGGAGGAGGTGGCAAGAATTCAGGCAGCCTCCAAAAATTGGAAAGGAAGAAAGCAAATTTTCCCTTGAGATTCCAGGAGGGACACAGTCCAGATGATATCTACATTTAATCCAGTGAGACCCATTTTGGACTCCTGGCCTCCATTACTATAAAATAATACATTTGACTTGTTTTAAGTCACTGAGTTTGTGATAATTTGTTTTGGCAGCTGATCCTTTTGGTTATAAAACATCCTTTTGGTAATAAAAAGCCAGGGTAGACAATGGAGAGAAAGACCAGGTGAAAACAACTTCTGAATAGGCTCCCTTATAAATCAGTATCTTTTGCCAACTAATCTCAGAATTGTACTTGAGACTTTCCACATCTCCAAAGATAACAGCTATTGTCAGAAAAAACGTTTTAGTTTATAAAGTCTATTCTGACATAACAAATCAACTTGCTATTCTGAATGACAAATTTAACCCTTTTAATACAAGTTACTTTTTTCGTGGAATAGGTTATCATCACCCAAAATAAATATTACTAATAGGCAGACACCCTATCTTAACACATCTTCATGTCTCTTTACTCCATACATAGAATAGGCATCAGAAAATATGGTTATTGATGATATTATCATTAAACTTTATAAAAGTGAGTCTTCCCAAAGTGGGCCTAAATACAAAGTAACAACAAAGTTCCAATAAACTGAATGCACAAGCCTTTGGTGTTTCCCTTTTTTTTTAAGAGAAAGAAGGGAAGGGTGAATGAGAGAGAGGGAGGGAAATATTGGTATGAGAGAGAAATGTTGATCAGTTGCCTCTCATACCCCACCGTCTGGGGACCAAACCCACAACTTAGGTATGTGCCCTGACTGAGAATCGAACCCTGGACCTTTCAGTTTACAGGATGATGCTAACCAACTGAGTCACAACTGGCCAGGGCCAGAGGTCTTTGTTTATAATATAAAGGTAACATTCAATTTTAATATTTTTATTCTGTTTTGAAATGGTAGTTTGTAGCCTAAGTAGTAATTTTCACAAATAAAGTAGAAATAGAAAACAATGAAGATAAGTAACTCTCCTATTAAACTGTGAAAATGATACAGTATTCTCCCAGAATCTGAGTAATATACACTCTTAGATATTATTTATCATTACTATCATGTCTACCAGTAAGTTCAGGTTTATATACTTTGGAGATTTGTATATTTTTGCACCAAAGGTATCTAAAATTGTTTTCGAGATTAAGTTTTTCATTTGTTTCTAGGCATTCTTAAGCTTCTGAATCAATTCCTTGCATGCAAGAGAAAAAAATTTTAAAAGAGACATTTAAAAAATGAGAATATATTTCTAAATACAATTTATTAATTAGAGTCTAATTATGTAAAAGATTTCCAAGCATCACATTTAGAATCATAAAATTAATTAATTATTAATTTTGTTAGTGACCATCCCCAAGTTTTACTGCCATATACTGGGCCTTGTTATTGAATTCCTGATGTACCTCTAATTACTTTACCAGACTTTTCATGTCTTTCTTTAGGGTAAAATTCATGTCTAGTTTATTTTTTGATCCCCCAAAATTATTAACTAGCATCACATATTTCATACAATAGTTTTTTATAAGTGTTTGTTACATTACTTAATAAAGCAATGAAGAGGCCACTTAAATGCAGCTTATAATAGATAATCATTATAAAAGAGCCACCTTATTTGTATAGAAAATGCAATGCTGTTGTTTTAGCAAATTATTCATACTTAACTACTTTACTAAAATCTAACATGCAGAGCTTGTCTTGATTCCTATTCATCTGAGACAGAAAGAAGAAAGAAAGCTGTTCAGGATTACTCTATTGAAGAGCCAAATCCATTGCCCATGTATTGAGGCTTATTTTTATTCTGTATGGTAGTAGTTCCGCACTCTGGAGCCCTTATTGGAATGAAAGGCAAATACATACATATGTTCTGTTGTGCCAGGGGGCACAAATACTGTCTTGATTTACTCATGTGCAACTACTATTAACACTATAAGGAATCCAGGGCAAAGTTTAGTTTATTTTTCAAAAAGGATCATATTGTTACATATTCCAAATAACACATGAAGTCTTTTAGACTATAAAACCAATGATGTGCAGCCACACACATTTAGGATGCTCATTTAGCTTTTTCACTGACGAAATGTCTGACTGGTCTGACTCATGCTTTATGGCATATATATTTAAAGGCAAGATTTGACAAAGAGAGAAATGAGGTGAATTTCTGGAACTACTAAAGCACGAAGGCAGAAATTCTAGAAAAAATTCTAAATTTTAACGCTAAAATATGGTGAGCATGCTGAAACAAAGGGAAAATGTTGCATACATGATTTGGCTTGAAATGAACAAAGTTGTCCACATGTTTGAGATCCTCTGAGTGCTGTCCTTCAGCCAGGTAGAGTAAGCGCTGCCCGTCCTCTCCGAATTCGGAGAAGTTGAGAGCACGGAGAAGTGTTGAGATAGTGCACTCAGAAGAGTTGGGAACCAGGGAAGAAAGGAAAAACAAGAGATCTTCCTCTAGCTTACCATTCCCTGGAGTCAAACCTTGTCTTCTTCTGTGAGTGAATGTTGGAGGAGGCAGCCTCAGACACTCCACACTCTTCACTGTCCTTGATGATTCATAGAGGGGCGCAATGCCTCAAACGTGCTTAATCGATGCAGAAATGAATGGATGTCTCTAGTGATACGTGAAAAGTTCTGTGTTTGGGTTAAAATTATTTATTAACCAAATAAAGGATCAGAAGGACTGAGTAAGAATTCATATTTTTAAAAATGTACTAAAAGCTATACATGCCTAAAAGTTTGAGGTGATTCAAAGAGTATAATAGTCAAAAATGCTAATGGAATCGAAGAGTGCTGTTAGAAATAGAGCACCGAACAAAGGAGGTAATAAAAGGGCTAATTCCATGATAGAACCTAAACAGTTATGCTCCACCTGAGACACTCAATGAAGGGAAATAATTAGGTGAGCAATATGGGTGGTAAAAATTCAGACATTTAATGGTTGAACAACAGAAGTTTAATTTGGAAAACAAATGTATGTGAGTGTGCACACAGGTGTGTGTGGTAATAATCTAGGTTAGAGATGAAGGTGACCTAAACCAGGATGATTCAAAATGATGCAATGCTGTATCTTTTTGGCTTAATCATATCTTTAAAAGTGAAGCCAACAATATTTGAAAGTATTGCCTGTACAGTGTGTAATATCACATACCAAGGAATTGGGGCTGAGCTATATATTATTCATAATAAAATTTCAGATTTTAAGGGAACTGTAGAAATCTTCCAATAAGTACATTGGCCCTTTAAAAGAATCGTATCTACAACAACCTGCTCCTGCTTTAACACTTTCTTGCCAAGGAGCTCACTATCTCACACAGCTCATCTCCCATTTAAGAATAACCATAACCTGGTTTTAAGAGCCCCTTCTCTTTTTAAAACTATGGTTATATTAATAATATTGTCATTTATAATTGGCATACAATATTATATTAGTTTCCATTGTTGTTGGGGAATCCCCAAACATCTAAATTCAGGTTCAGTTATGAAGAACTGGCACGTAGCCTTATTCAAATTCACAAGAGCTTTCATAGGAGAAACGCACATCCCCAGTGGGCAAAGCAGCTGCTTCTCCCCAGTAGTGGCCAACAGGGAATAAATCCATACCCCCTCCAGGACAGGGTCTCCTTTCTATAGGAGATTAATAGTAAAACCATATGGTAGGTAGTCACTACCATATAATAAAACCATATGGTAGGTAGACCAACAGAAAGAACAATGCACTTCTCAGTTAACATATAAAACCAGTGAGTTATCCACTCTTTTTCTAGGGGTGTCCAAAACACAGCCCATAGGCTATATGCAGCCCAGGATGGCTATGAATTCGACCCAACACAAAATCATAAATTTACATAGACACCTTTTTGTTTTGTTTTGTTTTGCTCATCAGTTTTTGTTGGTGTCCATGTATTGCATGAGTGGCCCAGGACAACTCTTCTTCAGGTGTGGCTCAAAGACGACAAAAGGTTGAACACCCCTGTGGGCATCAACTCCTTCCTGGGGCTATGTTTATCTGTGGGCAGCTTGCTGCCTTTCTGGGTAGTCAGTCACGCCTGAGGCTACAGGGGGTTAAACAGTCACACAAAAACAGAGTCCAACATTTTCCAGACTTTTTTACTGCTGGAGACATACTGCATCTCTGAATTACTTCCCCTACAAGTATACGACAAAATGATTCAATATTTGTATACATTTTGAAAAAAATCATCACAATAAGTCTAAGTGCCATCTGTCACCATGCAGGGTAACACAACATTATTGATTATAGTCCCCATGTTGTACATTACATCCATAGGACTTAGTTATTTTATAACTAAAGCTCTTTTTCTTATACTAAGCCAAAGCCTACTTCTCTGCAATGGACAAGTGTAATATTGTGATTTACAATAAGATATCTAATCTGGTCTTTGTCCCTATCTCTGACAGAGCTCCTAAAGCCCTTGGAATTTCTTAAGCCATAAGAGCTATAAAGGTGCCTTGAAATTCATAGCAAACCCCTCTCAAACATCACTGAGTTTATGTTAACGAGGTGGGTTTTGGAAAGTACCCAAGTTTGGGGGCTGGTCACCTGGGGAGCCAACCATGTGATTAGAGGATTGGAACTCTCAATCCTATCTCCCCAGCCTCCAGGAAAAGGAAGAGGGACAGCAATTCAGTTTAGTCAACACTGCCTAATGATTTGATCAAGCATGCCAGTGTAATGAAGCCTCCAGGAAAACCCAAAAAGGAGAGAGTTTGGGTAGCTTCCAGGTTGGTGAACCAGAATGATTCCATGTGCCATGGTTCCTGGGCCTCAAATTCCAAGGGGAACAGAAGCTCCTACATCCAGGCCCTTGCCTGTGTATCTTTCTTTTCTGGCAGTTTTTACCCTTTAATATCTTGTGCAATAAACCAGTGACCTAGTGAGTAAACAGGGATCTAAACTGATCTAACAAATTAATGGAACCCAAGGAGGGGATCAGGGGAACCTTTGATTTATAGCTGGCCTGTCAGAAGCACAAGCAACAACCTGGACTTGCTACTGGCATTGAACTCAAGGGAGTCTTTTGGGACTTAACCTTTAACCTGTAGAATCTGATACCATCTGCATGTCAAGAGTTGAGCTGAATTATAGCACACACCAAGGGTGTCTCAGATTGTTTGGTGTGGAGAAAAAACAACACATTGGAATTGGTGTCAGAATTGTAACACATGAATAAGAAAGATGAAAAACCTAGTAGGAAGGTGGGTAAGAGAAAAAGAAGGGAGAGACTGTTTTTTCACTAGTATATTCCCAGCACATAGCATGGTATGTGTCATTAGGTATACAATAAATATTTTTCATTGTCTAAGCAATTTGGAAGAGCATTGGATCATAATGTGATCATAACATAATCATAGTACATTAGTCAATTATTTCTTAATGAGATTTCAAAAGAGTAAAATTAAAATGTTTCCTCTACCCACTATGCTTATATGTCTTACTGACTCAGTGAGTTGCATGGATGACGGCAATTTTAAGTACATGAAAAAAATACCATATTATTTGTAGTTTCTGGCTTCTTGGTGTCCTAAATCTCAGCTATATTTAAGCTCACACACTCTTTAAATAAGTGATATGCATACCAAATATGCCACTGCAGTTTGGCCACCAAATAATCAGAGTGGATGCCAGGCAGTCTGGTGCATATCAGCTAAATGTCAGCCTGCTTCAAACTATGGGAGAATCAAGCTATTAGAGTGCTGAGTTTAAACACCACATATTTCTATTTTGTCTTTATTGTCATGAACAAGCTCTGTCTTTAGCTCCTGCTGTGCACTTTTGGAGGGTCTTCCATATGGTTGCTGCTAAGTATTCTGGCATTTCCCCAACTGTTACAATTGGGTCAGTGGGGGGGCTCTGTAGGAGTAATAAAACAAGGGTGACTGCAGCAGGGAGGAGTACCATTACTACACACATAACAGCTCATCCCTACTCAAGCATTCAAGCACAGCTCAATGCCATTCATTAAAACAGACAGTGAGGGCGAACCTCTTTTCTGCCAGAGTTTATTCCAGGATAAGACGAGGCCTTGGATGCCGAGACTAGGTCTCCTCGTTTACAATTTTTCCTTTTTCCTCATTTTTTTCACCTTCCTGTAAAATCTGGAATAACTTGAGGAGTAATACAATTTTATCTTGCTTATTATTATGTCATTCTGAGAAAGTATTCATGAGCAAACTTGTAGCTAAATTTTGGCAGCAACAGTAGGATTGCCAGTGGCCCTGAAGGCTTTTGTGTCTTGTGAGGGGGAACAAAATTGGGACGGGAAGTCTGAATACCACAAATACTTAAAAACCCTTGAAACATGATGCTTAAACCAAAAGGTGACTGATAATATTGACATTTTTACTGGAGTGTCTTCCCTATCACAAAACACATCTATAGGGAAAAAAAGGCCATTATTATTTTTATCCTGTGGAAGGCAATGTTGCTCAAAGCTTTAATAGACTGGGAGGGGAAAGTTCAAAGCAAATTTAAGGTTCTAAATAGTAAAATAATACATTAAACTGAAATATGCGTATACACACAATGACGTAAAACAATGAACTTAAAATCCTAATTCAGAGTGTTTTACATATTTATGCCTATACACACAAGGATTCTTTAAATTACTCATTATGCTTTTCCTTTAACATGGTTTTATTTTTTTCTACAGTAGAACCAATATACAGTTATGTAGTATTTTAATATATTCACAGTATAGCCATAAATTTTTCTTTAGCAATTAGAGGAAATCGAGATTAAAAAAAAATAGGGTTGGAGACATACAAATATGCATGGACTTTTTTTATTCGTGTTTCCAACCAAGCACATTAAAGTGCTGCATTAAGAAAGTTGCTCCCCATTTCCTTCTTCCTCCACCACCCCCAAGCCCAGAAACCGGATCCCCAGAGAACCACACCAGGTGGTCAGAGCCCTGGGCTCAGGGCCGCAAGTGAACCCTTCGGTTCCGCAGGCGGCTGCGCCGCGGGCGCCCACGTGAACTGAGGGCACCAAGGCAGGTGGTCGCTGAACCAGTTAGGCAGGAAAAGAGGGTGAACTCCAGGGACAAGCACCTCAGCAGTACAACTAGCCCCTGCACTTAAGAAAGTATTGCTACTGACAGAAACTGGATAATGGTAATTCAACTGGTTCCAAACCACCCGGACTTGTCCTCGGGCAATGGAGACCCCTACTTCCAGCTTCTCCCCGGGCAAAGGGGAAAGGGCTAAGCAAGGCTCGAGTGTGTCAGCACTGAGCAGGGAGCCTGCACCTAAGAAGGTTCCTGTCACCACGCATAGCCTCCGAAGACCGGCTACCGCTCACAGTCCCCGCAGGATCGCTGCGCCCAAACCCGGAAAGTGGGATACCCGGCCGATGCCAAGGTGAGGGCACCGAAGGCGGCTTCAGGCGCCTCAGTGCGCAGGCGCAATATCTTGCCGCGCAGGCGCCGCCTACAAGTGACTTCTCCAAAAAGTGTCTTAGTTCGCAGTCACCTGAGCTCCGGGAGACTCGGCAGCCGTAGGCTTCAGGGACACCGACTTCTGCGGGTCCTACGTCGAGACCCTGCCCTCTTTTCTTGTTCTTTGTCTTCGCTACCCCGAACCCTCCGAGGGCTGGTCCTTTCCTTCCTGTCCTTTCCCATTTGCGCACCGGACCGGGCCGAGCTGGGCCGCCTGGGCGCGGTTCTTGACCATGGCGTCCCTCTTTAAGAAGAAAACCGTGGATGGTAAGTTCCAGGCCTGGCCGAAAGGGCCCAGCTCTGTGTTTTCCAGACGTGTTTTCAGGGCTTCTGACCGTGATTCTTGCTGTGTCCCTGGGGGCGGGGCTAGATCTAGGGGCCCCACAGGTGATTGACCTCGTGTGTCACTTTCTGCTTCCCATCTCCTCTCGCCCACCTCAACAGCAGCACCTGGGCGGTCTGGCTTCTCTTGAGTCCAGTAACAAGCCCCCAGCCCTATATTTTTCTTTAGCGGAATCCAGAGCATTTGGAGGAGGCAGGATGCTGGTTGGCTCCTGAGTATCATTAGTCTTGATGATTTAATGAATTTCTTGATAGTTTTCTTGAGTTTCTTGAGTTCGTTGTGTACTACGTCTGAGCACGCTAACCGCAAACCTGTGCCTGTGATGGCAGGCCGGGGGTTGGGTGAGGGTTGGCGGGTAAACTGGCTCCAGTTATCAAAATGAACTTGAGTCTGAGTTGGTGTTATTCTAAGAACACCCGATCAGCGGAGATGTGAAACGATTCTTGACTAACTCCAATGGAAACATAAAAGAAACCCAAAGGAAGTGCCTGGATTGTTTCATAATGGATTTTTCTGGTTTGTGATTATCTTTTGCCATCAAAAGTAAGAGATATGATGTGTATTACCTACATAGAAGTGTAGGTGCATTTAAGGTGCTTAAAAGGTGCTTTTATTGTTCCAGACATTTACCTCAGTGTCACCTTAATAGAAAGAAAGTGCATGTACAGGAATATGCAAATTGATGTTTATAGGCAATGCTTGCTTGTAATGTATGTCCATATAACACTGGTTAGTCTTGATAGTCTTGATATTTTCATTGACTGCTACCAGGAATCAAATTCATTCAAGTTCTTTTAAAATAGAGTTTCCCATTACATGTTGAGTCTAGGTTACTACTGGTTCAGCCAAAGAATCACTTCTTTGTAAGGGACTAATTCAACAAAAGGAGCAGTGGATATAGCTGGACAGAGTGCTCAATCCAGACCTGGGGTAACTCCATTCTTTTTATTGACTATTCCAATGCCAGCAAAATTATTTTGGAGGGGATAACAAAGACATCATTTTTACTCTGCCACTCTGCCCTTTTCTTTAACATATAATGTCATCTTACCCCTAATAATACATTTTTGTTTACTCTGAGTTGGTGAAAAGATTTTTTAAAATTTATTGACTTTTTATTAACAGACTTTTTAAAAATCATTTACAATGCCAGAAAAATTACCAAGTTGTTAATAGGGTGCAATACAGTGATTTGAAGTGGGTTTTATGTGTGTTATTCCTGAGAATGCAGTTTGTTTAGTCATTAACCTGGCACTTTATTTTTTTAGTGTTCCAGTACTAATATTTTTATTTTCAGTTATTGTGTAATACTCCATGGAGGAAAAAAAGGTTTATTTCTTTGTTTCAGTATTATATAATTAGAATTTTACTATTGAAATTGAGAACAAACAGACAGTAACCAGAGGGTAAGTGGGAGGGGATAATGGGGGAAAAGGGGGAAGGGTTGTCAAGGAACTTATGTAAAGGACTCATGGACAAAGCCAAAGGCTGGTAGGATCCAGGGTGGGAGGTGGGCATGGTTGTGGCCAGGGGCTGTTGGGGGGGGGGGGTTGGGAATGGAGACAACTGTACTTGGAAAAAGAAAAAAGAAACTTAAAAAAAAATAAAAAAGTATTTTACTAAACAGAGGAAAAAGATTGCATCTTTCTTACTGTGATGTTACAAATAAAAATTTTTAAAAATTTTAATATTAGCAGCCAAACATCCTAGCATTAGTTGTTTAATATCTATTAATATTTTTAAAGACTTAAATGTCAGTTCTGTATTCTCATTGTTGTGCTTCCTGGTGCTTTTGGCAATCTGGTGACTATCGTGTTTGAAGTGTAGAACTGAATAAAAATAAAGACAATGAGGATGTGCAATGAGGGTGTTTAAATGTATACTCATTTGCAATTGGGTTAATTCATCCAAGAAGTAATGTTTTTGCTAAATAGACTTATTTGTGGGGGGAAAAAGTCTTAAAGACTTTTGCTAGGAACTGTGCTACTGAATTGAAGGTCTGCATATGAAATTCCTGAATATAAATTTTGCTGCCATGTACATTGACTATAACTACCAAACTGCATACTTGATGTTTTCTTAAATTATCATATCAATTCAAATCATTTAATGAAATCTTAATTCTAAAACTGTACTTACATTATTTTGATCCAGAGTGTTAATGCTGTGTTTACTCCTTGTTTTATTAAAAAGAAGTTGTTTTGTTTGTTTAAAAGGTTACAGCATTCTTAGTAGTAATGAGGCTATATATTGTGAAGTTTAGTGTATTTTATGCATTTCTCCCAGATCTTTGGACTCGTTGATTATTGATCATGATATCTTTTACTGTACACTGTCTTTTTATCTGTTTCAGCAGTAATGAAATTCTGATATATAAAGGAAGCATGTAACTGTTTATACATCTGGAGAATAATTGAATCTTTTTGTCTCTTTGGATTGGCTGGAACAGTTGCATACTGTATCATTAAAGACTACTGCGCATGTAAATTAAAAAGGGAGACAACATTACTGCACTTATTACTATTCAGAGTTATGTTTAATTCATTTTTGACACAGAGATGAACAAGTCTATGCACTGTATACTTTGTTACAGAAATTAATGAGAACTGTACCTCAGTGCTATAGAAAAGATTCTTTTGAATTTGAAATTACAGTTGAGTCCTTGATTTTCTTTTTACTGATTTATAAGATATATACATATATTAGGGTAAAGTGTTTACAGTTGTTTTTTTTTCCCTTAAGTGGACAAATGGTGACCTATTTAATGGAGCTAATTATAAACATGTAAATCAGGATGCCATGAGGGCTTGTCATAAGTGCACAACTAAATATGCCTCTTAAAAAGTGAAGTTTTTAATTCACTTTAATTGTTGTCTGTTATTCTAAATACAGATAGATTTGAGGTTCTACTGTAAGCCAGCACCAAGTTAGCATTTTTATATGCAGTGTCTTATTAGAATTCTTGTAACACCTATAAGTACTGTTGTTACCTCCACTTTATTGACGAGGAAATTGAGAGGCAAAGGACTAAGTAACTTGCCCAAGATCACACAACTACTAAGTGGCAGGGCTGGGGCCTAATCTCTTTGAATATTATTTTTGATATTTTTTATTAGATAATCCTATGACACAGTTTAATTTTGCTGTTCTTGCTAAGTACTTGGAATTCTCAACTTTTGGTTGGTACCATGTTACCTTTAGTTTGTGAACCAGACTCTTTTCTCTTAGATTTCATGGTAGAACCTTAATATCTAGTGGTGGTAGAACTGGCAACAACTCTCCTTTTCCCTGTTCTCTCTTGACCCAGTGTTTCTGAGGCAGTATCGTCCTACCTTTTTGCTCTTCATCTCAGTCTCTCGTAGAACTAGTGGTGTCTCCTACCTCTATTTCTCAGATGCCCCATTCCACCGCAGTTTGCTTACATCTCATGTAATGAAATTTTGCTAAGATCATCAATGACTTCTAGATAGCCATTCTCAATGTTTATTTGTGGGTGATCATCTCTTGGGCCTATGTTTTACATTTGACTCTAGTACTAAGTTCTGCCTTAAAACTCTCTTGACTTCCATGACAAAATTGTACATTCTCTATTTGCATGATCTTATTCAAACTCTTATTATGTGTTTATAATGTAAATCTTGGCGGGTCCCAAATTTGTATCTCTAGAAATATTTTTCTGAAAGATCAGTGCATCCAATAGTTTGTTGAGTATCTCTATCTAGAGGTCCCAAAAGATGTCAAATCAAAGAGATCTCAAATAATTTGTCACCATATTTTTAAGCTGATTTCTTTCCTGTGTTCTCCTCTTCCAGTGTTTGGGAGTTCTTGATTTTGCCCTCTACCTGATTCAGTTAATTACCGAATCCTACTCCTTTTGCTTCTTAAGTATTTGGCATATGTGATCTTTCTCTATATGCCTTCAAATCCTTGCTGTCATTCAGATTCCATTTATCTTGCAATATATTGCAGTCACTTTTCTGCTTTTCTTTGCTATAGTCAAACAGCCCTTAAATTGTTTGTCTGTAAAACTGCTTGTGTGATTGATATACCTAAGACCTAGATCTTCCTATGTTACTCTTCTGTGCGAACTCCTTTATTGACTCTGTGGTACCAACAGGGTCATATGGCTGCTTTTAATACGGCATTCATGGCTCCCTTTGATCTGACCATGTCTCTGGACATTTACTGTCCAGCAACACTGTTCTCATATTCATCTGCATATACCATACTTCTCACTCTGACATATTTTTGCTTATGATGCTTTTGTAGAAAAAATTCTCTTCCTCTAGGTAACCTGACCTATCTCAGGTTTTTTTTTTCTTCTCTAGGAATTCTTCTCTAATTATGTTATATCTCTTACTATTTATGTTTTTTTTTCTGTTTCTTTTTTCAAACATCTTCTTCCTGATTTGCATTGATGGAACCAAAGTAGATCCTTGTGATTTGCCAAAGTTGTATTATGCTTATTCTAAGTTTTTCCTACATTCTGTATTTGCAAGGTTGCAAAGTCTTCAGCATAATGAAAATATCT
Source organism: Artibeus jamaicensis (assembly GCF_021234435.1). Taxonomy (NCBI): domain Eukaryota; kingdom Metazoa; phylum Chordata; class Mammalia; order Chiroptera; family Phyllostomidae; genus Artibeus; species Artibeus jamaicensis. Next base: position 706,333 of record NW_026521720.1, read on the forward strand.
CTGCAGCAGTTTATCATTTAGAGACTAAATTCCAAAACAGTAGTATTTACTAACCCAAAGTAGTGTTCCCAGTATCCAGAGCTTGTTATAGCCTACATCCATATCGCCACCTATCTTGAACTTTAATGCAAGTTTAGAAATACTTGGAGGGACATCACTAACAAACAGGAACAGAGATTCTTAGTCTTTGCCTCATTGGGGTGTTATACATGTATGTTACTTATCCAACGTGAAGAACCTGTGGAGTTTTGACTCAGAAGAAATCTATCCAGAAGTCAGTTGTGAGGTCACATGTCCAACAGCCCAAGAGGGAATAAAATCTACCATGTATATAAACTGAATTCCCTCCAGAAACATATCTGCTTTCTTCCAGATAAAACGCAGCATTCTCATGGTGCTACCCAGAGTACCCAGATCTTTCCTAAGATGATGTACGTTTCCTTGGTGCTTATTCTTCTGAATATTTAAAAACTCAGATTTTAATTTCTTTTTGGCTCCTACATTCTTGACACACTAAAATGCTATCATTATTATTAATTATTGCACATGGTATTCAGGAGCACAGTACAGTCTTCTTAGCGTTTTTCTGAGCAAAAGTCCCCATATGTTTAGAATGGATGTTTCTAGGAAGGTGACTTCCTTCTGTATTTGTCCATCCTTATCATGACACGTAAGACTCCTATTTCTTTTCATGGTGTGATTGTCTACCTTCGAGTCCAGGTATCTGAGACTTTTTTTCAGAGGAGCCTTTTCTCTCATCCCCTCATTTATTTAACATGAAAAATTGCCTTGGGCAGTTTTCTGAACTTAAGTCGTTCTTGATGATAGTGCCAGAATCTGTGTCTTTGAGAACCAAATGTGACCTAAACATCTGCTGAGAGGTAGCCCATTTCAACATCTTCAGCTCTTCAAAAAAGCTGGTATTTTAATAATAGTAATATATTCATTTCAATGAATTCCTCAGGGCTTCAGTGACTTTTGAAAGTTTACTGGTAGGAAAAAAACATTCTTTTTTACTTCCTTTTATGTTACTCTAGAGCTAGATTCTCTTATTTTTTCTTTAGTATTCTGTATCTTCCAAGCAAGTCAACTTCAACCTAGTTCTTAGGTGGATCCTTGGCTCCCTGGAGCATATTTAAAGCTGTTGATGTGATCTTCTACTCTCCTTTCTATTTCCCATAGTTATTTTTTCTTTACCATATATCAAAACTGATTGATTAAGCTGATACTGGTAATTCCGGCCTGATTTCTGATATACTATTTCCAAAGCCTGAAAAACAAATTTACTTTGCATATCAAATTCTGACTCCTCCTTACCCACTTTCTCATTGTCATTTTCCTTTGGATCCTAGAGCCAACAGTTTGTAGGTACTGACCTTTAATGTTTCTTTCTCATTCCTTACCCTTTGAGCTTATAGCATTTTTCACAGTGTTTTTCCTCATTAACCCAAGATGATTGTACATTCCTACATAGATAGGACCCTTTCCTAATTTCTTGATCATTGGTGAGCTCTGCTGTACCTGCTTTTGCTGAACTCACATTCCTGACTCTTCTTTTCATAGTCATGGTCAGGGCTTGTCTATTACCTAGTATCACACTATACCTGGGCCACAATGCCCGCTATTTCCAGGGGTGACAGCTGATGCAGAGCTGGTAGATGAAATCTAAAGGGTTACTCTCTCCTTGGGATCTAGATCCCCAAAACAAGTTCACAGAGATGGCAAAGCAGGATGTGGGAACATTTTGTGCTCCTATCTCAATGCATGTGATGGTTAGAGTCAAGATAATTGACAGGAATAATGGTGCATAAGTCAACAAGATTCTTTTTGTAAAGAAATACATTTAAAAGCAGAAAATGTGAACTTGAGTGTTGGTGTCATGGGCTCCAGGTCTGACTGCCCTGCAGCTTCACCACCTCCTGGGCAGGGGTGCTGAACAGCGCCCAGCAGGCCTTACATAGCACGTGGTGTTCAGGCGCTTGGCAGAGGTTGGCCTGCGGCTCCTTTGGGCCCCATGCCTGGAAGCTGCACGGTTGTAGATGTTATCAGTCAAAGCAGGGTTGGTGGACTCTGCAATCAGGTAAGGTGGCAGGCTCTGCCTTTCAAATGCATGCAGCTCACTGACTTCATCCTCAAGTTCCCACACAGTGCCCACCAGAAGAATGTTTAACAAGGCAGATACCAATACGAAATAGGCTAAGAAGATTGAAGCCAGAGAGGAAAAAAAAAGGCAAGATGACCAATTTTGATGGTTACAAAGTCACGAAGGCAAAGGAAATGAGGAACCGAATAATCAAGCTTGAAGTTAGGAAACTTCAAAAGGTGGCTAGCTTTTCTGAAAGCTTTTCCCAAAAAAGCACTTGCTGCTAAAAGTGCAGCTGCAGCAGCCACCGCAAAAGTTCCAGCAAGAAAGGTGATGCTGCAGGCCATGCAGCCCAGAAGGTACCCACCCAGAAAGCCACAGGCCAGAATATAGCTCCAAAAGCTCTGAAGGGCCCAAAAGCTCCAACCCAGAAAGCACCTGCTCCAGAGGCACCTGGCAAGAAGGCAGTAAGAACCTCAGAGGCTATTTTAAAAGTAATAAGTGTTCCTTTTGGAAAAAAAAGAAAATATGCTGTATTAGATTAGTCCATCATGACCTTATGGTAGGTAAAGCACAAAACCCAGTACTTGGTAGAGTGGATGCTGCTGTCTAATAGACCAGCTGGAATCCCGCTGAGAGGTGTGATCTGTGTGTCGTGCCTCAGTGCTCATGAGACAGTACTCCCGAATGGCCCTGCAAGCTGGAGACAGCCCCTTCTCTCAAAGGACAGGCACTTAGAACAGTCTTCCTCACTGATTAATGAATGTCCGTAATTACAGTTGATAATTACTTTTTTCTTTCATCCTCAAATTGTAAATTGTATGTAAATGAGCAGGAAGTGGAAGGGCAACCTTAATTCAAGTTGGGGCTTGGCCTCATACCTCACTAGAGAATTTCAGTGAGCTAGACTGCATGGGAAGCCCTTTTAGATTTATTTTTAATTTTTTACTTTTTTTCCTGTAAACAGATAGACCTTATTGACTTAGAACAAAAGAAGGCAGAATGACCATTTCTGTCTATATCTTAAATCTAGAATTTAAGTCGGTGATCTTATTATTCTGATGCACACATGTATAAACCTCGTTCAGTATTTAGAGACTTAGAGGTTTGAAACAGGCTTTTAATGCCAAGAGTGGCCTGGGTGGCCTTTCTAGGTGTAGTGCTGGGTATAAGACTGGAGAGTAATGGGGGCGGGCAGCCCCCAGATTCTTTTCACCTCACCAAATGGTGAGAGAGAAAGTATATAATATGTATCCTTTTGACATTTTCAGTTTGAAAGTTTTCTATTCCTGCCCACTGTGAAATGCTTCACAAGAAATCCACGAGGTGGATGCAGTGCAGGAGGATAAGAATTCAGGGGATGCTCTTTGACCTGGAGATGGAAGCAGAGGATGAACAGGAGCCACGCACTCCATCTCTCCTAGACGTCAGCAGTACCCTGTACATGTTTCTGTCGTTGTCTGGACTCAGAATGGAAAGAGAGAGAAAATTAAAGAGAAATAACTGATTATTTCAATGCTGTTTTTCCATTATAGAATGCTCTGTATCATAGTTCAGATTTTACTATTGTTAATATCAACCATCTTTCTTGATAGTCAATAGATATTATCATACTTTTTAAAGTAATGTGTTCAGTATGTCTGTGAGGGAAATTCTTTTATATTTTAGTATATAGGTCTGTACTGTCTTAGATCACTGTTAACTAATATATTGGGATAGTATTTGGCATTAAGATGGGGATACAAATAGATAAATAAATAAAATTTATTTATTTGTTCTTGTTCTTAGGTGTAATTTGGGGAAGAAATCAGACCTGCCAAGAAATAATGTAATAGAAAATAAACTTGGCCTTAAAAACATTGAAAGTGCCTCAGAACCTTTCTCATAATATTTCTTCTTTATTAGCTAGAAAACAAATTCATTAAATGTGGGTTTAACCTAGGAATTGTTTTTTTAAAAATTAAAGAGTAATTAGTTTGTTTTATAGGATATACCAATCATCTCATATGGAAAATATTTTACTATCTTTTTCTACTTACCATAATATGTTTTAAGTATTATGACTCTATTTTAGTATATAATATTACATGCTCTCAATTTATAGCTTAGAACTGTTTAAATATTAATAGGTCTATTAACAATAGGCTGTGAAATTTGCAGTAGTTAATTTTCTTTATTTTTCTGTCTCTAATATACAGTGACAGTTATGGAATACATAGTTATATAAAACTAAGAAAGGGGAAGCTAAGCTATTTGGTTAAATTATGTTTTGTTAAAGTTTTATGTCATAATTTTTGTTTTTCAACAAAGATAGCTACATCTATTCTGTATTCTGATTCCTTGTTGCTAACTGTGTGTCTCAAAAAACTCATTTCCGTTGTAACACTAACTGTCTGGGGTTAGCCCAGACCCCACAGGTTAAGGGCTCAGTCCCACAAAACTGCTCCCACTCAGGATTTCAATCACAAGTCCCAGGTTGTCACCATTAATTCTGACCAACTGGCTACAAATTCAGGTGTCACCACAGCTCCCTGGTATTTGATAATTCATAAGAAAAACTCTCAAATCTAGAAAAGTGTTTTACTTACTGTCATTGGTTTATGTAAGGATAAAACTCAGGAACAAGCAGCCAAATGAAGCAGGGTCTCGGGGCTGGGGCACAGAGCTTCCATGCCACCTTTCCAGTATGTGAATTTGCTCACCAACTCAGAAACTCCAGCAGTTTCTTTGTTCAAGAGATTGTATAACCCAGTCTCTACCTGCTCCCCTCTCCTGAGGAGTGGAGCTGGAAGTTCCCACCTTCTAATCAAGTATCTGGTCTTCTGGTAACCAGCCCCATCCTAAGCGTCCCCCTTCCTGAGTCAAAAGACATTTCTGTCACTAAGGAAATTCCAAGGGTTTTAAGAGCTCTGTGCCAAGAACCCAGGAAAAAGACCAACTGTATATATTGTTTTCATTATACTACCCTAGTAATGAAAAAATGTATACTGGTAGAATTATAGATCTGAGCAATGAAGGCTTCAGTAGTTGTTTTGCACCTGTGTTAATGATCTGGCCACAGTTTAACTTATTAATATGATGGCTTCGTTTACAGCCTAGTACTCTTACAACTATAGAAGACCAGCATCACTATCTCAATATTTCATATTATACTAAAAACTAGGGATTTTTTAGAGCACAAACAGGTTACTTCAAAAGTTCATTTGTATTTTCACAATTTTAAATTCAAAGCGTATTTTTCTATTGAAACAGTAAGTGGTAAATGTTTTCATACCAATCCATTGGCTTTAACAAGATAGGGAACTAAGTCCCAAAGAAAAAAATGGGAGTGTTTGAGTATTGATGGTGGAAAGGCTTATGATTTATTTGAAAGATAGGAAATGAGAGCTTTCTTTGCTGTTTGGTTTAGTGTCCCTCTGTAATGTCAGAGGAAAGATATTGTGTGTTACCAACTGAATTGTGTTCCCCTCCCCAAAATTCATATGTTGAAGCCCTAATCCCTTGTGGCTATTTTTTGGAGGTAGGGTCTTTTAAAAGGTTAATTGAGATTAAATACAGTCATATGGCTGAGCCTTAATCCAGTAGAATTGGTTTCCTTGTAGGAGGAAGAGACACCAGGGACCACACAGGCAGAGAATTGGACATGTGAGGACACAGCAAGAAGTCAGCCATCTACAAGCCAAAGAGAGAGGCCTCAGGAAAAATCATACCTGCCAAAACCTAGATCGTAGCCTTCCAGCCTCCAGAACAAACAAAATAAATCTCTGTTGTTCAAGCCACTCAGTCTGTGATGTCTCTAATGGCAGTACTAGCAAACTAATAAACTGCCGTTTTAGAACAGGATTTTTACCAATGCTCCAGGGTACATTAGGAAATGTGGATAGAGATCTCTCGAAAGGGATCCTTGGTTTAATAAATTTGGGAAATAATCTACTATATATTCTCCCCTTCAGGATTGACAGTTTATATTCATAGGTTAAGCATTTTTAGAAGCCTTGAAGTAAAGAAATCTTTTTTTTTCAATGTCAACAGTTCCCAAATATATTTGCCTACAGAACATGCCCCTTTTTTGTTAAGTGAATTGTGTTTCCCATCCAGAAGAAAGTGGCTGAGGGAAGAGACATATTTCTCTTCATGTCCACCTCTCTTCATCTGTCCTAAAGATATGTCATGGTTTTATATTTCTGTATATGAGGAACACAGAGAATGTTTTCTTTGTCAATCCTTAGCTTGAGATATTCACCCATATACCTTCACTGAAAAGAGTAAGCAAAGAAGGGGAAATGGGTGTCTTGTATGTAGAACATAGGAGTTCTGGCATCTTATTTTAATTTTTATTCAGAATATGTAATGACTTGAATGTTTTTATTCAGTATGAAATACTGTATATTTTTATTGAATATGGGTCTACACTTATTAGGATTATGTCTCTGATAACTTTATTTCTAGTTTGTCCAAAAAGCTTCCCAGAAGCATAACATAGTAGTTAAAATCAGGGGCCATGGAATCAGACTACTTGTGAATGAATCCTAGCACTTTTTCGCCCTTGGGCAAATTATCTCAGCAAATACCAATTTCTTCTGAAAGAAGTGTCATAATAGTGTCTACCTACCTTTTGGCATTGTGAAGCATTTAATATTGTGCCTGTTACTCAGGATAATTAGTGATTTTTATTCTGAGCAAAGGTATATTATTCACAGAAATATATAGTGCTCTATAAATTGTGATGCTCCATCATTAAAAAGAACAATGGCTGCTGGCTTTGTTGTTATTTTAGCTGGGGTGAAATTCACAGAATATTAACAATTTTAAAGTGGTCAGTGGCATTTAGTACAGTCACAGTTGTGTATCTAGTTGTTAACAACTCTATCTAGTTGTTAATTGTTCCCTCACCCCAACAACTAACAACTACTACCCTGTTGTTTTCCTGTCTTCATATTTATCTATTCTGGATATTTTATATGGGTGTAAGCATGAAATGTGACCATTTGCATGTGGCTTTTTTCACTTAGCATCACATTTTTGAGGTTTATCTATGTTTCAGTAGTATCAGTACTTTATGTCTGTGTAACTGAATAATGCTTCCATTATGCTTATATAGCTCCCGCAGTTTGTTCATTCACTTGCTTGTTCATGGACATTTGGGTTGTTTCCACCTTTGGGTATTGTGAATAGTGATGCTATGAACATTTGTGTAGCAGTATTTGTTTAAGTACCTGTTTCAGCTTTTGGGTAAATACTTAAGAGGGAAATTATTGGGTCATAGGGTAATTTTATGTTTAACTTTTTGAGAAACATTCAAACTGTTATCCACAGGACTGAAATAATTTACATTCCTATAAGCAATGTACAGGGGTACCATCTCTATCCTTATCAATATTTGTTATTTTCCTTTTTTGTTTTTGGTTACAGACATTCTGGTGGATGTGAACCGGTATTTCATTTTCCTAATGACTAATGATATTGAGTGTCTTTTTCATGTGTTTATTGGCTGTTTATTTCCAGATAAATGTCTATTCAAATACTTCACCCAGTTTTAATGGGGCTGTTTGTCTTTTGTTTTTTTAGTATTTGGAGTTTTTGGAATTTTTGATATTCCAGATAATAGATTTGTAGCATATACTCGTATATAACATTCATATATTTTGTCCCATTCTGTAGGTTGTTGTTTCACTTGATAATGTCCTTTGATGCAGTTTTTAATTTTCATAAAGTCTCATTTATTTATTTATTGTGTTGCTTGTACTTTTAGTGTCATATTTAAGAACCCAGTGCTAAATTCCAGATTATACAGATTAACTCTTGAATATTCTTCTAAGAGCTTAATGATTGTAGCCCCTATAATTGGGACATTAATCTTTGAGTTAATTTTCATATATGGTCTGTATCAGGGGTCGTTTCATTCTTTCTCATCCTGTTGCCCCAGCACCATTTGGTGATGAGACTATTTTTTTCTGTTGGTTGTTTTTTTTAATCTACCTCTTGACTAAAAAAGTGTTCTAGTAAAGTGATAAAGATAATTGATTCTGGAGACAGAACACTTAGGTTCAAATCTGGCATGGCACTTACTCTTTTGTGACGTTGGGCAAGTTATTTAAAATTCCTAATACTCAATTTTGTTATGTATAAAGTAATGGAAAAATCAACTTCCTAGCATTATTATGAACATTATGTATTATAATATATGTGAAACACTTAAAAGATTCCTGACAATGACAGATCAGTTTTGGTAAGAATTACTATCCATATCTGTGATCCTTTGGAGAAATCACTGTCTAGTAAGAGCTAACCCTGAATTTTGTCCATCAGGCCTAGACTAATAGTTTAATTCTTCAAAGGGTAAGATGATAAATTAGACATTGAGGGACACTTACAGTATTTCAGGGCATTGTGTGTATTATTTACCCCTTAACAGCAGTCCTATTCTGTAAGAAACCTGAGATTTGAGAGCGTTAACTAACTTTTCTAACACATGATCAAGTGGTAGAGGTGGGATTCGCTGCTTCACTGGTACGATGACTTAGTGTAGAGCAAAGATTCAGTAAACAAATGACCTTATTTCTTTTCCCACATAACATTGGAGTACAGAAAGATAAAAAGGATGTGTGTGTGTGACACATATATGTGCCATATAAAACATTGTGTGCTAATCAGTTCTCCAAGGGAACGTTTTGTTGTGATTTATATGTGCTTTTGGCTAAGTCTCAGACTAGAGCGCACTTGCACTGACTTCTGTGTATAATCAATATTTATAATTGAAATTTGACTGTTTTACTGATTTTTAGTGTTGTATATTAAATTGAAAAAAATTTTAGCATCCAGTAAATCAAGGCTTATTTTTTTACTGACATCTTTGAGTCCAATATTTTAAATGGTTTTAAGGAAAATTTTACAACCCATACACTTAGGTTTCTTTTGTGCTTTTTCTTAGATGTAATAAAGGAACAGAATCGGGAGTTACGAGGTACACAGAGGGCTATAAGCAGAGATCGAGCAGCTTTAGAGAAACAAGAAAAACAGCTGGTAAGTAGAACATTAAAGTTCAGTTTAACTTTTCACACAAATTTGGAAATTAGTGTCAGAATAATTAGCTAACCGGGAAGAAGACACATGGCAGGTGGTAAGTAATTTGTTTTACAAAGAAATGGCATTTAATGCCTTTCTGCAGTTTCTGCTTACCTTTGTTTATTGTTTCATTCTGCTGACTTTTATCAGATTCTGTGTATTCTGCTGATTATAAAATCAAATTATTCTTCAGTTTGTAAAAGTCATGAATGCCTAGGAAGAAATACTGCTCAAAACACAGCCAAGTATTCTCAGTTAATAACAAAGATAATGCGATCCTCAAAAACTAGAGAGGGTTACAAGAAAATAATTCATAGGTATCTTTATATTTTACTTTTTATTTTAACCATTATTTTGTCTGTGATAATGAATGTACTTTAGAAATAAGCTGTTTTAAAATATATATTGCTTAAGATACTTTAATAAACAGCATAACTTCAGCATAATTGACATGGAATGGACTGTACATATTTAATGCCTACAATCTGGTACATTTGGACATCTGTGTTAACTAGTGAAACGATGCTGCAATCAAGGTAATGAACATACCCTTCACCCCTAAGTTCACTTACTCCCTCCGCGGTCCCTCCTGTTCATCCCTCCCTTTCTGCCGCCTCCTCAGTCAGGCAAGCACTGATCTGTTACTGCAGATTGGTTTACATTTTCTAGAATTTTATATAAATGAAATTATACGTAGTATGAACTCTTTTTCATACAGCTTCTTTCACTCATAACTATTTTGAGATTAATCAGTGTACATTTATCAGGATTAATTCCTTTGTGTTTATGAATGTGTTTCTATTGTGTGGATGTTCCACAATTTGTTTATCTATTCACCAGCCAATGGACATTTGGGTTATTTCCAGAGTGTGGCTATTTTGAATAACATTCCTATAAACATTCAACTGAAGTCTTTGTGTGAACATAGTTTTCATTTTTCTTGGGTATAGTCCTAGGAATGGGATTGTTGGGTCATAGAGTAAATGCATACATATTTAATTGTGTGAGAATGCTCAACAGCTTTTCAAGTGGCTGTAATGTTTTCTGTTCCTATCAGCTATATAAGAAAGTAAAGTTGTTTTGTATCCTGGCCAAGAGTTGAGTTAACCATCTTTGTTTTCCTTTTAGCCACTCTAGTGGTATGTAGTAGGTTGTCATTTTAAATTGCTTTTCCTCATCGCTTTTGATGTTCAGCACCTTTTCATGTGCCTGTTTGCCTTTTACATGTCTTCTTTGCCCAAAGGGTCCCCTGAAAAATTTTGCCAATTTTTTTCAAGTTGTTTTCTAACTCAGTTGTAAGAATTATTTCTATATTCTGGATACAAATGCTTTATTAAATATATATTTTGCAGATACTCTCCCCAGTTCTTGTCCTTGTCTTATATTTTCCTCATGGTATCTTTGGGGGAGCAGAGAGTTTGATTTTTAGCAAATACAATTTATTATTATTCTGTGATTAGTAGTTTTAGAGCCCTAAGAAATCTTTGCCTAACCCGAAGTCACTAGTATTTTCTCTTATGTGTCCCTCTGGTAGTATTATAGTGTAGTTCTTTCATTTAGAACTGTGAACCATATTGAATTAAATCACTATGTTGTCAGGTGAGAATAGAGGTTCACTTTTGCATATGAAAATTCAGTGCCAACATTTGTTGCTAACATCCTTCCCTTTTCAAATACCTTGTCATCTTTGTACAATATCAGTTATCCAAATACATGTGGGCCTCATCCTGAGTTCTGTGCTATTCCATTGATCTATATGACTATTTTTAAGCCAATATCACATTTTTATTAGTATAGCTTTATAATAAATCTTTTTAAAATATTTTATTTATTTATTTTTAGAGAGGGGAAGGGAGGGAGAAAGATAAGGACAGAAACATCAGTGAATGGTTGCCTCTCCCACACCCCCAAGTGGGGACCTGACCCCAACTGAGGCATGTGCCCTTAACTGGGAATTGAACCAGCGACCCTTTGGTTCACAGTCTGGCTGGCACTCAGTCCACTGAGCCACACCAGCCAAGGCCAATATTGAGTCTTATAATTCATGAACATGGTATATATCTCCATTTATTTAGATCTTTACCTTTTCTCAGGAGTGTTTGTACTTAATTATATAGGCTTTATGCTTTTTTGGTCAGGTTTGTACCCAACTATTTCATATTTTTGATGCTGGATATTTTTTAAAACAAAATCAGTTTCTGATATTAATTGCTGGTATATAGAAAGAAATAGATGAATTGTTTTCTATATTGATCTGTAATCCTGTAACCTCCCTAAACTCACTTATTGGTAGTAGTAGCCTTTTTGTAGATTTTGTTAAATTTCTACATAGTTATGTCATCTATGAATAAATTAAACTTTTCATCTTTTGTTCTAATCTTGATGCCTTTTTTCATACTTATTACCCTTTCCAAAACTTTCAATGTTAAATAGAAGTGGTTATAGCAGATATCCTCATATTTTACTTAGAGGGATACATTTAGTTTTTCACCATAAAGTATGACATTAAAACTGTAGTTTTGTGGATGCTCTCTCTCAGGTTGAGGAAGTTCCATTCTATCTAGTTTGCTGAGACTTTATTAGGAATGAATTTTGTCAAATACTTTTTTTTCTTTTCTGCATCTATTGAGATAATTATCATGTAGTTTTTCTTTAGTGTGTTGATGTAGTGAATTACTTTGATTGATTTTCCTAAGGGGAATCAAGCTTCTGCTCTTGGGATAAATGTTATTGGTAATGATGTATTTAAAAAAAAATAATGTTAGCTTCAATTTGCCAAGATTTTGTCAAGAATACTTGCATGTATATTCATGAAACGTACTTATTTATGGTTGTATATTTGTGTAATGTCTTTATTCAGTTTTGACATCAGAGTAATGCTAATCTTAAAGCAGGAGTTGGCAAGTGTCCCTTACTCTTTTACTAGAAGGGTTTGTGTATTCTTTAAATATTTGGTAGGACTCATCAGCAAACACATTGGGAATGAAGTTTTGCTTGTGGATAGGTTTTAAACTACAAGCTCATTAAAAAAAGCTGTAGATCAGGTTATGTGTCTTTTTTGACTGAGCTTTGGTAGTTTGTCTCTCAAGTAATTTGTCCACTTCCAAATTTCACAATGTAATGACATACTGTTGTTCATAATACTCTTACTGTCTTTCAACATCCTTAGGATATGAAATGATGCTCCATTTTGCATTCCCAATATTTGTAACTTGCTTGTTCTTTCTGTCAGTCTTAGCTGTTATTCCTCATCTGTCTGGCTAATGGTATATTAGTTTGATCAGTTTTTGCAAAAAGAAAAAAAAACAAAAATCTTGCTTTTGATTTCATTAATTTTCTGCACTTTTTTCTAGTTTCTGGTTTTCATTTATGTTTACATTATTTTTTGTTTACTTTGTATTCTATTTTCCTTTTTTCACTTTTCAATTTTGAAGCTTTTGACTTTTTTAACATAACCTTTTTTCCTTTACTATTATTTTGCTTAATTCATTCTTTATTTTTGAATTACAGTTGAAATTCAATATTATATTAGTTTCACATGGAAAGCATAGAAGCTAGACATTTAAATAACTTACTGAGTGATAACTTTAGTACACACCTGGCACCACTATTGCAGTATTATTAACTGTATTTCCTGTGCTGTACTTTACATTCTGGTGACTTTTGTAGCTACAATTAGTACTTCTTAATACCTTCACCTTTTTTTTTTTAAGATTTTAAACAAGGAAGAGAGAAGACACATATATCCCCTGCTGGGAACGGCCGCAGGGACCGGCCTGCAACCAGGTATGTGCCCGACGCGTGTTCCAGCCCGCACTCAATCCACTGAGCTACACCAGCCAGGGCCCTTCACCTTTTTTAATATAACTTTTAATGCTATAGATTTCTCTTTAAGAACTCTTTTAACCCGTGCATTTTGATATGTGGTATTTCATTTTATTACATTCAAAATATTACTTAATTTCCCCTGAGATTTTTCCTTAATCTATGACTTATTAGAAACATGTTAATTTCTGCTCATTTGTGATTTTCCTTTCATATTTTCCTTACTGACTCTGGTTTAATGTGGTTGGAGAATGTACTTTGGCTCTTTTCAACCCTCTTAGATTTATTGTCCCTTCTTGTCTGAAGGAGACTATGGTGTATTTTGGTGATTTTTTCCAGTATATGCTTGTAAATGAGTATTCTGCTGTTGTTGAAGGAGTTTTCTATAAATGTTGGTTAGATCAAGTTGGTAATAGTGTTTTTTGTAAGTCTTCTGTGTCATTACCCATTTTCTATCCATTTGTTCTAACAGTTACAGCAATACACTTGAGAGTTGTTGTTGGAATCCCTCATGCTACTTGTATAATTTGTCTGCTTCTCCTTTCAGTTCTTTGTGTTGTACTTCATGTATTTTTAAGCACTGTTATTAGGTGCGTGGATGTTTAGGGTTGTTTGGACATCTTCATGTATTGATTCCATTATGATTATGAAATGCCCCCTTTTCTTCTGGTAATATTCCTTATTCTCAATATTTGTTTTATCTGATGTTAATGTAGCCACTCCAGATTTCCAGATTTTAAAAAGTATTTATATAGAATATATTTTACTATTCTTTTACTTTGCTTTTTTTAAAAATTAAAGTTGGTTTCTTGAGGTAGCATATATTTGGGTTCTTCTCTAATCTGATAACCTGCCTTTTAATGAGATATTAGATGAACCTTTTCACTTGTATGTTTATATTATTAGCTTTAAATCTACCCCTCTGCTTTTTTTTTTTTTTTTTTTTGCTATGTCCCACCAACTCTGTTTATTTTTTTCTTTTTTCGTACATACTTTGCATTGAGTGTCCTTTAATTTTCTTTTGGGCTCTGTGTAAGGACTGTTTTGTAGAACAGCTTTATACTTGTGGGTGAAGGTACTGGTTTCTGGCCTCCCCATGAAATCATGTGGAGTCAATTGCCCTCTCAGATGACTCTCTGTTCTGGTTCATTTCATGATCAGGGAGAACGGCTGTATGATACAGTGGTGGGCAAAGGTGGGTTTACAGTTGTGAGTATGTGAAACAGTTTATTCCTGTATTATTATTATTTTTAAAAATATATTTTATTAATTATGCCATTACAGTTCTATTTCCCCCCTTCATTCCCCTCCACCCTGCACACCCCCCCTTTAGTTTATGACCACGTGTCTCAAGTTCTTTAGATTCTGTATTTCCCATACTATTCTTGCCCTCCCCCTATTTCCTACCTATCATCTATGCTACTTATTTTCTGTACCTTCTCCCCCCTTCTCTTTCTCCCACTCCCCTGTTGCTAACCATCATGTGATCTTCATTTGTACTTTCCATATGAACAACTACAAACCTACTCTGGCTTACTCCATTTATATTTGATCTATTCTTTTGAAATAAATCTTGAGGCCTCTCCCTCAATGATTTTATTTCCTTTTTTATTTCCTGTCTCAGGAATTAGAAATTAAGAAGATGGCCAAAATTGGTAATAAAGAAGCTTGCAGAGTTTTAGCCAAACAGCTTGTACAGCTACGGAAACAGAAAACAAGAACTTTTGCTGTGAGTTCTAAAGTCACTTCTATGTCCACACAAACAAAAGTGATGAACTCCCAGATGAAGATGGCAGGTGCAATGTCTACTACAGCAAAGGTAAGGAGAAGCCTTTACATCCGTAGTCTTAGAGTTTACTCCAAGATGTTTAAATACAAACATCCCAGTCAATTTTAAAAGCACCTCCTGATGTATATGTAGTATAGAATCTGGGTGGAGTTTCTGGCCAACTGAGTTATAATATTAGATAATCCAGGTAGTCACTTTTAGGTTTTTATTGATTTGTTTGAATAAAAAAATCCTTGTTTTAGGACATTTTCATTGTTCCATGGATACATGAAGCTTCTAAATTTTTCAAATTGACTTAAAATGGTGTCTCCTTTTTCTCTTAAATTGTCAGAGATTTGTGGGCTTCTTATTTCATTAAGCTATAAGTTTTGATTACTTGGGAGTAGTAATTTCCTCTTGATTCATTTTCATATATGTGTGAGAGAATAATTTTCATATATTCATGTTACATGTATATGTAACATGAATGCTGTTACAAGGATTTATCAATTACTTTTAATAGGGATTTATGTTTAACTTACAGTTTCTATATTAATGATGTTTTTACTCTAGACTTTAAAGGACTCTGAGCCTTTTGATTTTTTAAAATAAATAATGAGCTACTTAATGCAAATGAAGTGCTGTGAGGAACAAAGACAAAGACTCTCCTCTCAGAAGTTACAGTTTATTGGGAGGTGGTATTAAGGTGTGTTTGAAAAGGATACTACCACTGTACATCAGTCTGTGCTAAGCTTCAGTGAACCACACAGGTCTTTGAATAGAATTAATTATCTGAATGACTGCAAAAGACCAGGGTCTTAAAAATATCAGCAGGTGTTAAATATAAGGAAGGGTAAATATTTATATGAAGAACAAAGGGACAAACACAGGAGAGAAAGTATGAGATTATTAGGAAAATAGGGTATATAGTGGATTCTCATTTTTTGCAATAGTTAATGTTCTACAAAGTTGGGAATTAGTGAATACTGAGCCATTGCTCTGAAGGAAAATGCAGGGTCAGGTTCCTGTGAGCCTAACTTTTAACTAAAGTTAAAACATTTTTGTCAACCAGTGTATATCTAAATCTGTTTTTTGTGTGTTTCAGTAGAAAGGAGCCGTATTTAATTGTTGATTTATCATCATTGAACTCATGGCAACAGCACTCTAACTCATGCTTGAACAAAGCTCTTCTAACAGTGTATTTTCTCAATAAGCACATCACAGCCTTGTTGTGTACTTAGAAACAAAAAATGACACTTTAGTACTATGCTTGGGGACCATTTTAAACAGCAAAAATCACTAATAAAGGCATAAGAAATTTGCAGTATATAAATGGGTGAAAGTATACCTGTTTACAGTATGAGAGCTGAAACAAGAAGGCAGGGTGTTGTCTTGTTTGCCCTCAGCTAAAAAGGTACATGTTGGGTGACTAAAATTTGTGGTGCTCTGCACATGTCCACAAATGAGCACTAAGCACTTATTATAATTATCACTATTAGTAGTAGTACTATTATAAATGTTACTATATTTATATTATAATATATATTATTTATTATAAAGCTCTTATTATAATTATCATTATCACTAATAGTATTATTTAGAATAATGTAAATTGCAAGTAAAGTATTATAATATACACAAGTAAGTATAAAATTTCATGTATACCAAGTAGGATTTAACCAGGGGTATGTATTCTAATCTGCATATCAGGAACTACTTCTTTAAGAAACTGATATTATGAGGGGGACCCAAAGAAATGCAGAATTTATTTATTAAAAAATTGTGTATTTATTCTTACATGTTTAAACCTCAGTCACCTTCAAAATACTCTCCATTTGATGCAATATATCTATCAAGACTTTTTTTCCCACTGCTCAAAAGTGTTTGAATTTGTCAGTTTTGATGTCTTAGTGCTTCTGCTGTTTTTGTTTTACCTGTTGCACATCAGCAAAGTATTTCCCTTTGAGGACTTTTCTTAATCCAGGGAAACAAACAAACAAAAAAGTTTGACTGGGACAAAATCGAGTGAATAGGGGAGAAGGCAAGGGGATCATGTCCTTTTCGGTCAAAAACCGCTGAACACTTAGCACAGTGTGGGCAGGTGTGGTTGTAAATCACCCATCGTGAAATGGGCAAATGTGTTGAAAGAGTCTTAAAAAAAAAATCATTGAAGCCAAATGCAGCCTCTCACAACAATGCCAGCTGTTACACTGATACAAATGGGCTCCTGGTACACTCACCTGTTGGAGGAAGCCTGTACTACCAGGGGCCCACTCTCGAGAAGATCATTTTGTTATTTTTTGTGGGGGATCCCCCCTCATAAGACCTGAAGTCTGAAGTGTTGATAGTAAAAGCAGATGGGGGAGCATTGCAGATGATGGGGAGCATAAGCAAAAGTCCGGTGCCAGGAGAGAACATGGCATTTTTAAGGAAATGAAAGGTCACCGTGACTAGAGGGCAGTGGTGCAAAATGAGACTGGCTTATTAAACAGAGTTCAAATGATGCTTACTCTCAAAGGTCAACTGTGAAGTTTGGCTTTCAATTCTAAGAGCAGTGGGAAGCCATTGCAGAGTTATTAGGTGTGTGTGGACTGGCAGGGAGATGGGGAAATGTAGTGTCCTACTTAAAGATCACTTTGGCTGCAACACTGCATACAATTGTCTGAGAAAATACTGTATGCTTAACATTTTGAAACTGGTATGTTTTATATGTATAGTGTCTTTTAATATTAAGCTAGCTGTGTAATACACATATATAATATATACTTTATATGTATATTAAGGCATTTCGTCTATACTAGATGGCATTCATCTCTTTTAATAAATGGGTTGTGAACATAAAAGGTAAAAGAATTCTTTTCACATTTTTTGCAAAACTCAGTGTTTTGTTTTTTTTCTTTAAACCATGGTTTAAAAAATGTTAATAGATTAAGTATTTATGCTAGTGTTTCCTCTTTAGTTTAGATATTAAATTAAAAACTGATTATGGAACCAGGGGGCAGGCTGGGTAGAGGGGGGCAAAGAGGAAAAAGTGGGACAACTGTAATGGCATGAACATTAAAATAACTTTTTAAATTTTGTAAAATAGATTAAGATTATTTTTAATTTAGACATTACCTACTTACCATATAATAGGCAAATGGAGCTTGCCCATCTGAATAGCAATGGATTTTTTTACTGACACAGTTTTTTGTTATGTAATCTTTTGCTTGTGGTTCAGGTAAGGTTTTTCCACACTAGTATTTATTATACAGACGTTAAGCAGATGGTCTCCAAATGATACTTTTTTTCTAGACTTAATATTCTTATGTTTAAGTATGGAAGAGTGTATATATTCTTTCAGAGCCTCATGTCTATTTGATGGGTTCTCTTAGGAATTACCCATAATAAAATTTTCATAATTGTGTAGCTCACTTAGGTATTTGCATATTTTAAAGACAATGCAGGCTGTTAACAAGAAGATGGATCCACAAAAGACATTACAAACGATGCAGAATTTCCAGAAGGAAAACATGAAGATGGAAATGACTGAAGAAATGAGTAAGTCTAGTAACTTGTAATGAAATTTACAGTTTTCTCGTGTTTGAATTCGCTAAGTGTATTTCCTAGCAACCTCATATTCTCATCCATGAAAGCACAAATATTGAAAAAAATAATAATACAGTACCCTTTTAAATAATCACCTGTATTGTAACTCTTGTATTTTGAAATTGGCAATGTGTATGGCTCAAAATTCTATTAATGTTTAACTGAAGAAAAAATATGAAATACATTATGCCATATTTCTGTGCCATACTGGCCCCAGCTGTTCCACTATATTGATTAGTGGACTAAAATCATCTTGTGAAAAAAATAAGCTTCTAGTATAAATTGGGTAATTCCAGAACTGCATCGATTCTTTCGTACTGTCGGTATGGGAGGTAGAGATAATGGAGCTCTTTCATTCTTTTTTTCCTCCCCAAATTACTTAATACTTAGTTTTGTTTTGTTTTTTTTCTCTTCTCTTTTCTTTTCTTTTCTTTTCTGAATATAAACTAATTGCATGTTGTGTATAAAGTGTATTTTTAACAAACCATCTTCACACGACTTACATATTGTTACTGTTAATGTTGTTTCTTCCTGTATTTTTCCATATCTTACTATAGTTCGGTCATATTACATGTTTTATTTTGAACCTTATCTACCATTTAAAGAACATAATAGTGTAATGCGAGCACGTGCTCATGACCTTAAATCTTCTCTGAAGCCTCATTTTAAAAACATGGCTTCGATATTGTAGAACATCAATATCAAATAATATCAACCCTAATTTACTAAAACATTCTTAAAGTGGTCAGTAAGATTGTTTTAAAATGTTTAATGTATTCGATAATCTTCTCATAAATGTTTCTATTTTATTTTTGCCTAAATTTCTTAAATCTCCTTAGAGCACTCACTT
This sequence comes from Artibeus jamaicensis, assembly GCF_021234435.1. Classification (NCBI taxonomy): domain Eukaryota; kingdom Metazoa; phylum Chordata; class Mammalia; order Chiroptera; family Phyllostomidae; genus Artibeus; species Artibeus jamaicensis. The sequence continues at coordinate 725,512 of NW_026521720.1, forward strand.
AATTAAGGCTTTGGCTCACACTACCAGATTCTTCTCAGAAAGACTATACCAGGCCCTGTTTTATCAGTGATGAATGACTCTTTCCAGCATCCTGGTCAGCATTCAGTTATTACTTACATGATAGTCAAATTTGGCATCATTGTTTTACAAAGATGTTTTCTAATTGTTTTACAACTGTGTAGGGATATGCTAGTTTAGCACTGCTAGCATTTTAATTTTATAGCATTTAGTCCATAAATGGTATCTGATTAAATTACCAAGGTTTCTAAAGTTACCATTGCTTCACTATTCTATTTCATGTTATCTATTTTGCTTTTAGAATTTAATAATACTGTATTTTTATCAAAAATTCTTTAGTTTTCACCTTGAATCTTTACTTTGAAAATATAATTTTTAGAAACATCATTAGTGCATTTTTAGTGACTGAGAATTGTCATTTATATAATGATCACAGTATCTAACATGTTTATTTGGTTTCCAGTGATGGCACAGGTGTGAGCAGATCTTATCAAAGAAATTAGCTTTTCCATTAACCTGTAGTGAAGAGAATTAATAAGCTCATACATAAAACTCATATTTATCACAGTTCTTACTTGTATGTTAGTGCTTTGCAAATGATTCTGAAATAATAGTAGTTATTGGTGGTTATTTGTTTTTTCTATAACCAAATAAATTTAATTAGCATTAGTATTTTCATCTAAAAATAAATTTAAAGTTTAAATGGATGTCTTTTTTAAAATTAGAGTTTAGTCCTGGCTGGTGTAGCTCAGCGAACTGAGTGCAGGTCTGCCAACCAGAGCATTGCTGGTTTGATTCCCAGTCCGGGCACATGCCTGGGTTTCAGGCCAGGTCCCCAGAATGGAGTGCAACCACACACTGATGTTTCTCTCCCTCTCTTTCTCCTTCCCTTCTCCTCTCTCTAAAAAAAAATAAAATATTTAAAATAAAATTAGAGTTTATATTATTGCAGTGCTGCTCTAAAACTTGTTTACGTTCAAGTTTTAGAGGGAAAATCTTTGAAAAATCTTTGTGGCTAAAAGAATCTGCTAAGAGCAGAGTCCTGCTAAGAGCATTCCATAGACAAGAACTCTCTTCCCTGGAAAACACACTTCTGTTTAGCAGGAGCCCAATGAGCAGCACTCTTAGGAGGAGACCACACGAAGCTGCCTGTCTCCTCTCCTCGGGGGTGTCCCTAGGGGTCAGGAGAACGATCATAGGCCAGCTGGTTAATTATTTCTCTCACAGCCTTTTCCCATGCGTGCCCCTTAACTGTACCCCAGTAGGAGAACTTCCTCTTCCTTATGTGCATCTCCGTTGTCTTCAGTTGTGTCTTTGTTCACGGGGTTCCCTCTGTGCTGCTTGGTCATACCCTATGTGTCCTTCATGGACCATGCCACGTTACTTCCTCCCAGCTCGATATAATCTCTTCCCTTTTTATAATCATTTTTTCTATTTATCACAATCTGTTATCTTTTTTCTCTCTTTTCTACTGAAGTGTACACTACCCCAAATCATCATTTTTCTCCATCTGTCAATTGTATCTGTACCACATGCTGGGCACTTAGTGTGGAAGATAAATGAGGCGTATTCCCAGGCCTTCGGAAAGTCCTTCCCCACAGCTCCTAACAGGACGCCTTCTATGCAGAAGGCCTTCCGTAATATTTAGGAAGGTGAGGGAGGCAGGGGAGGGGGATGGCAGTGATAATCATTGCAGGGCTAAGTTGGACATCATCCTTTGGACAAGTTTAATACAATATTGAATCTTAAACTTTGTCAGAATATTTTACATACATCTTAAGTGAAAATTTTTTAAAAGTTGAAAATATAATTCTATGTATAAAAAGAATAAATTATCTCCCAGATACTTACAGGATATTGAATTCTTACATATTTTTCCATGGTCAGGTTTAACAGCTATCAGCTGAACAGGTTTACTTTGTGGAATCATAATTAAACTTTAATCCTGTAGCCATGACTGTCATACAGTTCTTGTTCATTAAAGATGTAATTTTTTAAAAATCAGAGTAGACTTGTTTCATTTAAGGATAATTTGTGTTGAAACAAGTGTTATTCCAGATTTGGTGCCTTAAAAATGTATTCATCAATGAACTTCCTAAACATTTGAAAATGACTTTTGTAATGTGTTACTTCCCCTAAGTTTGCTATAATATAATAGTATAGTATAGTATATAGTTGGGCTGCCTTCTAAAAATGTAAATACAGCCTGAAATCCCTGAAATCTTTTTGAAAGTAACTGCTTTTTTGCCCCATCCTCCCTAGTCAATGACACGCTCGATGACATCTTTGATGGCTCTGATGATGAAGAAGAAAGCCAAGATATTGTGAATCAAGTTCTTGATGAAATCGGAATTGAGATCTCTGGAAAGGTATGAATATCTTCTGAGTTGGAAGTAGTTTCTACCACTTTTGTCACTTAAATGTTTTAAGTCGTCCTTTACTATTAGATGCATGTTTTTATATCTGAAAAGTAAATTCAACCTCTTTGTAGCACACCCTTTGTGTCCTAGACCAGATGTTTAATGACACACACTTTTCTCTTTTCCTCTCCTCCATATAGATGGCCAAAGCTCCATCCGCTGCACGAAGCTTACCATCTGCCTCTACTTCAAAGGCTACAATCTCCGATGAAGAGATTGAACGACAACTTAAAGCTTTAGGAGTAGATTAGTGAAAAAGCTGTAATATTTTGCATATTTATAATTATTTAGTTATAATTATAAAGCAGGCATATTGCCATTTTCTTTTTACAAGACATATTTATTTTGCAAAAGTGAAGACCATGAGTGAACAGTTGTTTCCTAACCCATGGCTGTTTGACTCTTTTGCCAAAGAATGATAATGGTGCAAAATGGGAACTCTTTGGGTTTTAATTAGAACTCTTTAGGAATGATGATGTGTAAAAAGTTGACAACTTTTCTGCATGGCATAGAGAAATTATATTCATTACTTAGTGTAGCTTACGTTTTAAATCTTTTTACACTGAATACAAACATCTTGTTAAATGCCATCAGGCACCAACTTAAAGATTCCTGTAAAATATTAGACGTATTATCATTCATTCTGTGTCTGTTGCTTGTCTGTGTAAGCAGTGCACGCTGTGACCGTGGGCGATTTAGCTGCCAACTCATTTCTAAGTGGTCTGAAGGAGGAGCTCTGCTGAAACATCTGTCTTAAACAAAGCCGTCCACGGGCCTTTGTTTTCTGTCTGCTCCCTTAGGGAGGACATTCTAGTTGATAACTTTATTACCTTTGAAAATGTGCTTGGCACCTGCCTTAAATGGCACAAACATATTGTGCACATCTTTAAATTATTGTAAGTGACAGAAAATGATTACATTTTAAACTAAAATTGGGCCTCTTAAAAAAATTTTCCAGACTGCCTTTGTAAAGCTTATAAAAGTGAATTGAATGTATTAGCAAAAACTGATTCTGAATTAATAATGTTTTACAGTAAGAAAGTGATATATTTTGGTCTTTCTTCTAAAGGAGTAAGGAGATTTTTTTTTCAATGTGAATTATTATTTAATCTCTGCTTATTTTTGGACTTTATTAGTAGGTACATTGAACCCTCTAAATTGAAACCATCATTTTCAAATAAATAACAGTGCTATGGCAGTACTCTAGTTAAATTCTAAAATAAACATTAACACTTTTCTCGGTAAATAAATTAAAACTTTGTAAGAAATTATTGCCTAAATGTATGTTAACATCATAGCAGTATTTTTAAAGGTAAAATTGCTTTGGTATTTAATGTATATATTGAAAGTGAGAAGAAATGAAGTAGCAGATTATAGAGACAGAACTTAGAATTAGGTTAGCTTTTTAAAAAAATGGTGTTGTAATATATGGATTATAGCACATTCCACCGTAAAAACTCTGGAGGAGAGTGTGTAGATGTAACCTGATGAATTTGGGATGATGGACATTTTGGACTATTATTGACAATATGAATATGTTTCAGAACTAGCATACATGTGTCATATGGGTTGGGGGAAAGAATGGAAAGCTAAACATTATAGTTTATAATCCATTTTGTAATGTTCAAAGATACAGTTTCATTATATAGTAGTATTAAATACCATTACCTTGCACATTAATCGATCAAAAGGTCTTACCAGACTGTAGAATTACCCAGAACTCTTTTGATTCTTGGATGTACATAGTAATGCCAACTGACTTCATTTACTTTCTAGTTTACATGTGGGGGCTTTTGCTTTTAAAAATTATTTTGTTAAAAAAAACTCAATAAAGATTTATTGCTATTATGTTTTTATATATCTCTTTTACTGTATTTTGGCTTCTGCTAAGTTAAAATTTTTATGTGTATCTGGTGATTTTTAAAAATAAAATTAGATAACTCTACAACTTATATTTTAACCAAAAAAAATTGTCTTTCTAAGAATTAGCAGTGGATCCTGACCAGTAAGTATGGCTCAGTTGGTTGGGCGTTGTCCCATAAAGCAAAAGGCAGACGGTTTGATTCCTGATCAGGGCACATGCCTGAATTACAGGCTCCATCCCCTGTGGAGTTGTGTTCTAGAGGCCCCTGATCCAAGTTTCTGTCTCACATTGATGTTTCTCTCTCTCTTCCTCCCTTCCCCAAACCAATAAATAAAATCTAAAAAGAATCCACATTTCTCAATACGTTATAAAAAGCCATTGTGCTAAAAAAAAAAAAAAAGGAAAAGAATTGGCAATTGTGAATAAAATGTGTTGTGGACCACTCTGCCTGGTTTCAGGAATTGTAACTCTACCCCCTGTGGCTAAGGATGAACCAGTGACCTCTGGAATGCCAGCTGCAGGAAACAAAGCTTGTCTCTGGTAGCAAATGCTGCCTCAGTTTCCTCTCCCTGCCCCAAAGCTTGGTGGGAAGTCAATGATGGGTAAGACCCCTCACAGTGGAGGGGCAACCTAAGCCAGACTCGATCACGTAGGAGGCCATCATGGAAGGACTGGGGGGGAGGGTTGCAACAAAGAGGGAGCAATGGACTCTTGCACATGCCCTCCCCCCCACCCCACGCCGGCTTTGGCAAAGCCTGAGTCCCCATGTTCTCTGGGAGAAGTACTTCCTGGCTCTAATCCTCTTAAGCCTGAATACCTGATGGGGAGAGGTGCAGCTCCTGGCCTTGCTAGAGCGTGTCCTAGGGAAAAATCTGGCACCACAGACTTCCTGATAAACCTGTGAAATCTGCTCTGCTAAGAGTGCTTTCATTCATATGTTAAGGGTTCGAGCAGGAAACCCTAAAACTCTGCCTGACAGACTCTCACTCAGACTATCTACTATTTGATCCTTGCCTCCCTGTAGTCCTGTGTATTACAACCCAATAAAAGCCTCTGGAGGAAGGGGCTCCAGGTCTTTTTTCCTCGGAGAAACTGGCCACCTCTCTTCCTCAAGCAGATCACATCATGTCTTTACTCTCATCCATGGCACGGGGGGGGGGGGACTTGTGAAGAAAGTCGCCCCCACAGCAATGAGCCTAAGAATTCAGTTGTTTCAGAAGAAATTGATCTTATAATTCCTTTCCTAGAAACACTCAGGGAATAAACATTTTTTAATATATATTTTTAAACAGGCAAGTTTTAGTGGTTTCATTTCAGTCAAACATCGATGCCACAGAAGACTCTGGGAACCCAAAGAAGAAAGTAGACTCGTTCTGATTTGGCTACATTTATACCATGTCCAGTGGCACTTTTCACAATCACTATAAGTTTGTAATGTTATAATATCCTTCACTAAAAATAAAACTTCCTTTGGTCCATAAAGATTAGGAAACAAGGATTCTTACACATTGATGTTGATGAAAATACTGACTTTTTAAAAAAATGTTTCCTAACTTCCCTCCCATCTTTGGCAAAAGAGTTTCTTTGAAGAACTCTGTTCAGGCAGCAGGTTAGCAATAGACAGCAGAACAGTGAAGCAGCTCCTGTTACTGAAAACGAGGCAGCCCAGTGTTGCATTTGGCTTCCTGGTGTACGATTAGTGGGTAGAGATTTCATAGTATCAAAGAAGTAGAATATGGAACACAACTATCAACACTAATGATAGCACCTAATCTTAGAAAATATAAAATGACCATCTGTCAGATAATTGTGCTGTATAGAACCGTGCCTTAAGGGGAGTACCTGGTTATGTATGGGGAGTCCTGGTGGCAATGGACTCAAGACTGTGACCCTACAGGTTAAGAGGGGAATCAGGCAGCCAGTGGGCTTTACCTTATTTGACGTGCACAGTGACCACAGTGACGTGTATTCCATTTGCATTTGAATGCTTGTAGGGGAAGCCCGCACTCTCGTTCACCTGCACATCCTTTACCAGCCCAGAAGCCACACTTCTAGCCTGGTGCCTGCGGGCCTATTTAAATACATACTGTTTGGTCGTTTTTTTTAAAATTTTTTAAGATTTTATTTATTTATCTTTAGAGGGGAAGGGAAGGAGAGAGGGAGAGAAATGTCAATGTACGGTTGCCCCTAGTGTGTCTCCTGCTGGGAACTGGCCTGCAACCCAGGCATGTGCCCTGACTGGGAATCGAACAGAGATCCTTTGGTTCATAGACCTGCGCTCAATCCACTGAGCTACACCAGCCAGGGCTCTGTTTGGTCATTTTTTTCTTCGTTCTGTTCCACTCGATTGATTTTAGTCCCAGTTTCCTTCCCGTAACTATTGTTTCCCCGTGCATTTTGTTTCATTTCACTTAGTGAAGCCTTCATTTTTTGTGACTAAAATCGACCAGTTCTGTGAGCACCAGTGTTTTGAACTATGCATCCAGTAGGTTGGCTATCTCTTGGTCACTTAGAAGTATTGGCTCTGGTACTTTGAGTTGTTCTTCTTGATCCATAATGTTTTGGTCTGTTCGCACCTGTTATATGTGAGGGGTGGAGCCTTAGGTGTTCACCAGGGTGGGGCGACCCAGTCACTGGGTAGTGACGTTGTATGTGGGGCTGGGGTCAGAGAGGGGCAATGGCATTTGTTCTGCACTCTGTTGAATTTCGGTCCCCTCTTCTGCTTCCCACAAGCAAATTGGGCCCTTCTGGTGCTAGTTCCCAGGTGTGTGGGCTTGTGTACCCTCCAGAACCCTGTGGGTCTCTCCAATGAACTCTCTGTGAGCCTGGAAGCCTCTCTCGGCACCTCCACCCCCAAAAGTTTTTCCAATTGATGCTTTTAGGTTTTATTTCCTGGTGCTGGGGCCCTGGTTTGTGCCATCTATCTCACTGCTCACTACTTTGCCTGGTTTATCTGCATGCGAATGTGTGACCACGGTCAAGCAGCCGCCTTGCACCCTCATGGGGTCTGCCTGTTGCCACTCCACACCTGGGATCTGCCAACCGCCGTCTATGCACATGGTTGGCCTGACGGCCACTGCTTTTTCCTGCGTGACCCCTCCCCGCCAGCTGCTGACTCTGCCCCTCTTACCAGTCTGGATGAATGGTTTATTGTTGTCTGACTTAGGTACAGTTTAATTTTCTCTCTGTTTTGGTTGCGTTCTGGTTTTTAAATATTTGTTGTTTGAAAATTTGGTTGTATGAGGAATTCAAAAAAAACAAGGAGAGGCTTAGGAACCTCCAGGACATCTTTAAACGCCCCAACATCCGAATTATAGGGATACCAGAAAGGGAAGAGGAACAGCAACAAGTGGAAAACTTATTTGAACAAATAATAAAGGAGAACTTCCCCAATCTTGCAAAGGAAATAGACTTCCAGGAAGTCCAGGAAGCTCAGAGAGTCCCAAAGAAGTTGGACCCAAGAAGGAACACACCAAGGCACATCATCATTACATTAGCCAAGATTAAAATGAAGGAGAGAATCCTAAAAGCAGCAAGAGATAAGGGGACAGTCACCTACAAAGGAGTTCCTATTAAACTCTCAGCTGATTTCTCAAAAGAGACCTTACAGGCAAGAAGGGACTGGAAAGAAGTATTCCAAGTCATGAAATTCAAAGACCTACATCCAAGATTGCTCTATCCAGCAAAGCTTTCATTTAGAATGGAAGGGCAGATAAAGTGCTTCTCAGATAAGGTCAAGTTCAAGGAGTTCATCATCACCAAGCCCTTATTATATGAAAGATTAAAGGGACTTATCTAAGAAAAAGAAGATAAAAAAGATGAACAGTGAAAGGACAGCAAACTCACAGTTATTAACAACCACACCTAAAACAAAAGCAAACTAAGAGGACACCTAGATCAGGAGCAGAACCATAGAAATGAAGATCACATGGAGGGTTAGCAACAGGGGAGTGGGAGGAGGGGGGAGAGAAGTTACAGAGACTAAGTAGCATAAACAGTAGGTAGAAAATAGATAGAGGGAGGACAAGAATAGTATGGGAAATATAGCATCTAAAGAACTTGAGACACATGGACATGAACTAAAGGGGGGAATGGGGGGAGTGGGTGTGCAGGGTGGAGGGGAATAAAGGGGGGAAATGGGACAACTGTAATGGCATAATCAAAACATATTAAAAATAAATACATACATACATGCATACATACTCTCCCAAGAGAGTATTTCATACTCTCCCAAGTAAAATAATGTGTCCAGGTCTGAAAAGAGATCTATGAGGACTTGTATGATGCCACTACTCTGCATGAATACGTGTTTGTAGCTATAGGGAACCAGATCAGCTTTCCAATTTACTTTCTGTAGAAGCTGAGTCCCACAAAGGGATTTAATCTATACTTCTAACCTCAATGCCTTCAAGAGTCAATTGGGTCAGATTTGCCTTAGATGATGCCTGAAGATTGTGAAGTCCGATTCCAGGTGCCCTACTGCTAGAACACCACACATACTCCCCACCCCACCACCATCCTCCCGAGAACTTGAAAGCCTGAACCCACTCCTACCCCCAATCACTGAAAATAACTAGACAAATTCTTCCACCATTGGAGATGGAAAAGTAAATTCTGAGTTTGTCAACCACTTCTACCAGGTAAAAACTGAATGTATCAATCAGCATAAGTGACAAATAGGTCTTTCCATTTTCACGGCCTACTCGACCAAATTCTTGAAGATTTATACAGAAGAGCTCATGAAAACATCAGATCAAAAGGCTGTATGGCTAAAGTCAGCTTTGGGCATTTATTCTTGAAAAATGAACACATAGGTACTACACAGGAAGTTAACAGATTTGTCATTTAATTGCTGTTTAGGATTCTAAATGTCATTAACTTTTATATTTTTTAGAAAGATCAATATCTAGTAAGATACCTCAATATAGTTAGAAAATATAGTCTCAAAACTTAATAATACAAATGAGTTAATAGTAAATACTAGTGCATTTACAACTAACTTGTGGCTAAAGAATTAGTTGTAGCTAAAGAATAACTTGTGGCTGTTTTAATATTAAGTGTTGATTTAGAATAATTCCTTTTAGGGATGAAAATTGGTACCCAATGCTAGTTGGATCTAAACTTGAAAAGAATGACTTTATTGGTGAATCCGATAATATAAAGGAAACATACATATGTGATGATTATCTAAGACTTATTACCTGCTTGCCTTTGTTATGTGAAGTCAGATTAAACATTCCCAGCATATTTATACTGAAAGTGCAAAAAGCCACTATCCTAGATATATATTGCATTACATTTTGCTTCTATTTTCAAGTTTCAAAGTTGTGCATAATATGTAGTTTTATGGGTGCATCTGTATATGTATGTGCATTCCACGCTGCTTTTTGCAAATTAAAGAGTCCCTTCACCCTATATTTTCAGCAGGGGATCTATCCAGAGAAGGAGTTTAGACATCTACATAGCTGAATAATTTGAAATTTGCTCTTGAATAAGAAAAGCCTTTATATGTATATTGCCTCAATACCTCCTGTACTGAAGATAACTGATTAGGCCACTGAAAACTTTTGTTGTTGCTGATATACCAAGTTTCTAGCCATCTAACTGATGCTGATTGTGGGTGCACAGACATGTATGATCTGCATAGACTATGTCCGGTGTAATACTTGGTCTTTATCAATAGCACAAAAAGCAAGGGACTGGACAGTATAATTTATTGAGTAAGCATTCCAAGTCACTAATAAAACTTGGTTTAATTGTTCCCATCATTGTTATATAAAATCAATTAGATGAACATTGCCAGCAGGTTTACACTCAAAATGCAAAGTATGTCACTGTTTGATATTGATACCACATTACAGTTGCTTCCACTTGAAAGTTCCAAGGAAGTACATTCTTCTAAATGAAATAAGTGTTTCTTGAGCTACAATTCCCTGAATTCAAAAGCGCAATGTATCAATCTTTATTAATAATAAATCACATTCTAATTAAACAAAATGATATTTTTGATAGGGCCCCAGATAATTTTGTGGCTATGAGATTTTAAAAATAAATTACATTGTTAAATTTAGTCAGTCACTCTTCAAGTTTGTAGGCATTATTAACAGCATGCCCCTTCCTTCATTTAACGAAAAAGTCATTAATCCATTAAATTAAATTAAAGATTGCATGTCTGCTATAAGCAAATGCTTTCCAAGGCACTGGAGAAACAACAGCAAACAAGCACACGTCTTCCCTGCACCCTCGCAGTTTACAGAATAGCACTTTGTGGCTCAAGGATCCATCAAGCATATTTTCTATAGCTATATATATAAAAAAAGTTAACGCCTAGGAAGAATAAAAGGCCATACATTAATGTTTCTACAAATATCTGTTGAAACATTTTGGGGGGCACTAGTACTTGATCGTATTAGCTTCAGAGGTGTCACTTCTGATTAGGATTTATTTCTAAATGTGATAAGGCACCTCTGGCTCCTAGTGTAAAACTGGAGTTGATGGTAAGCAAGACATTGGTGAAGGAATTATCTATTGGATTTTCTCTGGTCACTGAGCCACACCCATCAGGGCAAGAATTATTGTTTTATTCCTATTAGTATCTTTCAGTTTAAATGTCCAATGCAGCTTCTGAGAATTATTTAAAAAAATAATTCATCAAGATAATTTAAACTGAATTTTTTGAATATAGAAAAGAAAAGCTTCTGCAAAAGTTATTGATGTAAAATGATTTTTGAAGACAACCAAACAACTAATTTCTATTTTTGTTGGAGAGCAGAAAGGAATAACCAGTAGAAAAACTTGCGATTACACAATAGGAAATTTTATCTGCAGTCAAGATTTTCCTTGGGAATCGTAAATAAGCTCTGATTCAAACTTGTTTTCACCCGTTTTTCTCGCTGCCTTCGGTTGCAAAACCAAACTCTTACTACTTCTTTCTCAAGATTCAGTTCTTCAGCCATCCTCATGATCTCTTGAGATGAGGGTTTACTCTGCTCTCCAAAGTGTCTCTCCAGAGCCCCTTTTGCAGTGATACTGGGAGAGGGGGTTGGGGCAGCAGGTGGGGGTAGAAAGCGTTATATTAAGTTTTTGGCAGATCAGATTAAGTTAGGTTGAATTTTCTAAATATTTACATAAAAACAAAACTTAAAGACTCTGAAAACACTTTAAAAACTCTTCAAAAAAGATAGATGGATGACTTGTCATACTTTAGATGCTTATCTTATTCAGGGCACCATTTATTACCCGAGTCACAGGAAGAAAGGAGAGGAACCCAGACTTTCTATGTTCATCCCCCTTTGCACCACAAGAGGGCACTGACTTCCTGAGAAGGAAGGAGCACTTTGCTAGGCATTTCTGCAAAGTTCCCCAGAAATCATTTAAGTTGTTTACCATACGATAGATGAAATGTTCAGTGAACAACCAACTGACCAAAACAAAACCTATATGTCAGCATTTCCTCTGTGAGCCTCACGGGCATTACAAAAAGATCAAACAACAAATCTTTCTGGTTTAAATTGCAAGAAGTTGCCTCTGACTTGAAAATAACTAAAATACTGATTACTAGGTTTTTTTAATTTTTAATAACACAGATGCCAAATTGCCAGAGCAAGACTTATATCTAACCCTTTGGCAGAAACAGTCACTATTTTTAGAAGTGATTGTTCATACTGGATTTTATCCAAAACTTGTGGAGCCAAAGTGTTCTTAAATCAAGCAATACAAACTATTCCAACAATTGCTTAAAATTATTAGCTCTCTGCTTTTCACTATTAAGGTATTAAAATATGCTTTCTTCACATACCTTGTTTTTATTGAGTTGACTATATTCACCTTACATTTATATGTTGTGTTGCACCTATTTGTGCTAACAAATGATTCTATTTGTAAAATATCCTTTTCTTCCTCCAGTAACATCTAATGTCTCCAAAGCATACCTTATAGTTGTTCTGCGTTTCCTTTTCCTCTCATTGACTCCCACTTTTTCACTGTACAAAGCTGTAATGGGGAAAAGAGGGACAATTACAGAAACCAAGTAAGGTTAAGAAAAAACCCTCAGATTTGGATTTGGATTTCAAATGTTCATGGTAAAGCAATGCAAAATAAAATCACCATATATTTTTGTTTTAATTTTTTGCAACTGATGTCATTTTATATTACAAGCCCTAGATAAAAATGCAGACAACTGTAGTTGAACAATAAAATAATTAAAAAATGTTAATACAACATTTAATACATTTAATACAACCGTTAATACAGAAATAAATATTAACTATTCAAAGACAGTTGTGTATAAATCCTATTGCTACTCTGCTTTTGTTCCCTCTCTTGCTCTCAATGCTCCCATGCCTTGCTCCTTATCCAGCCTTGACACATTAGTGTGAGTAGATAATTCTATCACATTAAATTGCTCATTTGGCAATAGCTAATGCTAGTCACTTGGAAGACTACTGTGAGCAAATGCCCTGGTTAGGCTAGTACAAGGTTATGAAAATGATTGCATGTACAATCACTACAGTATAGAACAGAGGCAAAGAAAATCTGAATGTGTTAAAAGTTCATTTCACCATTTCACACCTATGCCACACTGTCTTAGAAAGCTGTACCCATACAGCTTATCCTTCCACTATTTACGTTCTCGGTAAATTTATCTCTACTTGCATTAGCTTTCCTTTCAGTGGGATGAAACAAGACAGTTATTTTTTTTATCTTAATGAAGAAAAACTAAATTAAACCTCAAACCTCTCGTTTTATTGTTAATCCCACCAATAGAAGCCACTGTTTTTAGCTTAAAATGTCACAGAGCCTTCAGAGATACAGCTTCAGTACCTCCCACTTGTTCCGCCTCCTCCAGCCATTTGGATAATATTGCTTTCAGTTTGCATGCATTTTTGAAGCTGAGCTGCAGGTTTTCAAATCGGCAGATAGTTGTTTGACTGAACTCAGAGCCATGCACAGCTGCCAGGGCCTCCCCAACATTTGTTTGGGTGTATCCTGTGGAAGGACAGTAAAGACCATTAGCTTCAGCTTTCACGAAGCATTCATTTCGGTCCAGTGTTGCATAAACATGTGTCTCTTTCTTTGTTCAGTACCGCTTTTAAACATATATTTGTTGGCAATTTAGAATTACTTTGTAAGGTTCAGTATAAAACTGTCCAGTGCTTCAAAAAATATTCCTTCTAGTTAATTATTTTTTTCTACAAGTCAAAATAATTCCTATGGGAACTTCTGCTATTCTTAGTCTTTAGTCGAATTGTATAGATGTATCATCAGATACTTAAAAATTCTTGCACTCTTTGTTATTATTATTAAATATCTGATGACATATGCTCATCTATAGTATATTTAATATAATGTATAACATATATGGTGCTATATCATAAATATTTTTATCTCAACTGTAAGGGTGAAAAAATCAACTATGTTGTTGAGGGGTACCAGATAAAACTAAAAATTATCCTTACTTTCTTTGTTTCCCATGTTTATTATTAGACTTTGATCACCAAAGATTTTATTTACACACCCAAGCACATTTATTACATCATTTGGTAATGTTTCCATCTCCTGGCAAAGATGCTCAATGATTGTCCCGGACATTTTTTACAGTACAAGTTGCTAGGAACCATCAATACCAAATTAGAAACATTCACAGCAATGTAAATACCAAACAGAAAATGAATGTTATAAATTGCTTACTGCTCTGTTTATTGATATGGCAAGTGCACATTAATTTAGGGCCTACGGCTATATGCCTGTATTCATAAAGGGGTTGCATATGATACTAATCGACAAATTTTATTACCAGATAACTTATGATTCATTCCACAAGTACAGAAGTTTGAACTGTCATTTTCAATCTATTAAAAAATTCACTACTTCATGAATTTAAATCGAGATTAGTTGTTACAGTTATTTTACGTTGAAATACTTTTCAGTAGAGAGAGAGCAAAGGCTATGAAAACAAATCCACAGAAGTGAAATTACAGGTGACTGCCCGACACCTGACACAACACTTGAATCTTCACTCAGAGGAGGAATTTGAAATGCAACTACCATGAGAAGTGACTTTGACCTGTTTGATTTGCAAAGATACAAAAGATTAAGTGCATATTTTTTCTCAATGACTATTTATTTATTCTATTTGTCAGCTTCTGTTCTAAGCTCTCAGAAGATGTCCTTAAGGAGAAGACAAAAACAAACAAACAAACCAACAAGCAGCAAAAAACTCCCACCTGGACGGAGACTGCTTTCTGAGCAGTGGCACAAGAGGCATTCTGATGGCAGCAAAATTTGGTACAATGTCCACATGGACACATTTGGCATCTATCAGAATTACCAGTATGCACACTCTGATGAAGCAATTTTGCTTTTAACAGTTTTCCTACACATACATTTGCATAGTTAAAAAATGACATTCATGAAGTTTATTACTGTAGCATTGTTTTTAACACAATAATATTGGATACCACGTAAATTTATCATCAGTAAGGGAATGGTTAAATAAATTGTAAAATGGAATATAAGACATTCCTTTAAAAAAACCTTTCTAAAAATTGATATGAAAAGATCCTCAACATAGTTACATTTTTTTAAAAATCTGCAAGAAATATGTGTATTTGCTTATATATGATAATATCTGTAAAAGGTTACACAAGAAACTAACATTGACTAATAGGAAAGACAAAGCAGAACGAATACATTTTATTTATATTCTTTTATGTTTTTAAATAATATGAATGTATCATCTATTCAAAAGTTCAAATAAAATATAGAGAAAATGGGGCACTTCTAAACTAATTTCGAGGTGGTTAAGTTGAAAACAAGTACCATTAACTTAAAATCTATGTATTGAGGGCATTAACAATTCACAAGGAAGCAGAGGTTGGTGTAGGAGTGTCACGCATGGACAAACTTAGATCCTTAGTAGAGACAGCGGCTGAGAACTGTCTTGGGCCCTCGAGCGGAGTGAAAGATTGAACCGCACTATAGTAAGGACCTGCAGACCAAGTCGTGCAGACTATTGCTCCTAAAAAGCACATACCTAACTTGATTCTTCTCACTTTAAATTCATTGGCAAACTTTTCAAGTTCTCGAATTTCCGGAGAATCCATGTCTATGGGCTCTTCAACCAATTTACTTTTCCGCCTGAGTTCCTGCTTGAAATCAGAGGCTGTGGGGTCCTCTGTCAGGAGGGACTGGTGCATGGCAGGAAAGCCGTGGCTCAGGGTGTGGTCAGGAAACTTATAGAGACAAGGGGTTAAGCTGCCTGTGAATAAAGGAAAGAAAAGGGACATTTGTAGTCACCGCCTCTTCTATACAAGCAAGGGTTTTTGCCTGTTAGAGTCCGTTCTTTTGCTACAGCCAGTCTCAATTCTAAAAGGTGGGCTGACCATCAGCCTTCTGAAGAAGTATGAGTAGCTTAGTATAAATGTGATTATTTATTTTCCACCTTCCCTAGGGAAGTGAAAACTAAGATAATGCCAAAGGAATTGCAAATAATTAAAAGAAGCAATGGAAATAAGCAAATTTTCTCAGAAGTGTAAGTTTTCCATCATTTTCTCTTAAAGTTGCCCATTTCTAGGAATCTGAGGTTCAACTCTAAGCAGAATGTATATATATATATATTTTTAAGTTTAATATTTATTGTACTTTTTTTCATTACCATTTAGTCCCCTCATAACCTCCTCCCTTCAGCAATCACCACACTGTTGTCCATGTCCGTGAGTCCTTTTTATTTTTTGCTCAGTCCCTCCATCCCCTAAACCACACCCAGCTCTCATCTGCTCTCCACTTATGAGTCTGTCTCTCTTTTGCTTGTTAGTTGAGTTTGTTCATCAGATTGTTCTATTTTCTTAATTCATTGAATACATATCTGTGACATTTTTTTAAAATCAAGTCACATGGTTAAGTGCTATACTGGAAAATTTTCTAAGGATCAGAAAATTGATCTTACAGTATTTAGAAGCCTGGCTTTTATCAATAAATGCTTAACTTTAAAGGGAAATGATCATGTCTTTTAAAAATTTAACATAGGCAGAGAAATAGAATGATAAGAACATAAAGTAATCAACCTGATTTAAATATATTTGAGGAATGAATAGATATGAACAAAAAGTAATTTTTAAAGTCCTATTAAAAAGTCAACAACAAGATTTTTTGAAAAATATTCAATGTAATGAAATCATTTTAGATAATTTTTAAAATATGCACACAGAATTTTAATCAAATTTGTTATACTAGCCTGCTGGTAAGGCCTGAACCCAGGCAAATCCGGGACTCTTGTCCCAGATTCCTGCAAGAACTGGCCCCAAGGGGTTCTCATAGACCTGCTGTCTCTTAGAGGACAGGCACAAAGATGGACACCCTGGTCTCGATGCACTTGACTGAGCTGTCTCTTCTCAGGTGGAGCAACCACAGACAACTGCTCTGTGGGTGGGACACCCAGCAGGCACCATCTGAGGGCAATGCCTGTAGACTTGTATATGAGTCCTTTAATATTGTTAAGATGCTGATGTACCATTGCTGTGTTTGTGTAAACACATTGTGTTCCTAGTTCATGCCATGAATGATGCTATAAAGGGGAAAAAATGGCAAGGAAGAGTGCAATTCTAGATATGATAGGTAATTACCCATGAACAATAAGGCACTGTGTTGACTGAGTGGTTTAAAAAATAATCACGAAAAAATAAAATATCTAAAGAATTTTTAAATGCTTCCAAACTTCATTCTTTATTAGTAGAGAAGAGTCTATCTCATCTGGGGAGCATGGGTGAGAGATAATAGAGTCAAATTCCCAAACATTTTGTGTTCTTCATTAGTCCATTACATTTTAATAGGTAGAGAGTTCGCTTCAATTTATGTTAAATGACACATCTACCCAAGACATTTTGACATAAATAAAATATTTAGTGGTCAATCATTTGCATTATGAATATAAATAAATATTTAAACAAAAAATAAATTACTACAGAATATATACAATAATCATCTTGGAAATGTTGAAAATATACATCAAATTTATGCCACTTATAATGTCTTCATAAATATATTCACAAATCAAAGACATGAGTAATAATGTATTTTGCCAAAGTATATAGATCTTACATTAATATGTCAATTATAATAAGTAAAGAATACTGTAAGTCAACAAATTGTTGGCTTGTTTATGGAAGAATATAATTATAAAGCACACCCCTACCCAATAGACTATATTTCTTTTCTGAAGCAAAGTAAACACACAAGTGAAAGATTAAACAAAAAAACATAAAATCAATCAGGCTATTTCACTGATATTAAAAATATTCGAAAGAAACCATTCATGTTTAGAAAATTTCACGTTACTTTTACAAACCAAAACTATTACGTTTTACTTTTCAAAAAGTCGGTTAGTCCTCTAATTAATGCTTCAGTGGATGTTAAACTGATCAGACCAGATAAAATTTTTAAGAGCAATTGTATCAATGTTGAACTTATTACATAGCTTATTTTTGAAAATGATTATTAATTTGGGGGTTCATTTTTAGCTGTCTCTTAGTTTTAGATTTTTGCTAGATGAAGTAGAAGAAAGACAAGTACATAAGAAAAGAAAACTGATCACATTTAGTTTAGCATCTTCTTAACATTTATCTCAAGACCTTTCTTTCACTAATGCTTTCACAGTTGATTCTTATATGCAAAACAATCTTCTGTCATCTTTCAGAAATTTCAAATGCAACATAATACACTTAATGATAAAATACTCTGAAACACAGTCAAAGCAGAGACAAAAAATCAGGCCACTGTTACATGTTGCATATCCAATATATTTTAAAGTATTTTCAGTGGTACCCAACCTTTTTGGTATCACGAACCTATTTCATGGAAATTGGATGTGGGGCCAGCGGGGAGCTGGAGCTCAAGCTCAGGTGAGCTTCACTCCCCCACTGTGGATGAGTCTTTGTGGGGAGGGCACGAGGCAGAGCTCAGGTGAGCTTTGCTTGTTGCCGGGCTCAGAACAAGCAGGACAGTACCGGCCCACTACCCAGCCCCAGGGGGTGGATACCCCTGCTTCCGATAACTCATTTAACCTATGTCAAATTATGTTCATTCTACATAGGTTATTTTTTTATATCTTTTACATGAGATGCTATGAGACCTGAATTTTTTAGCAATCTTGATTATTCAATTTTTGTTGCTGATCTTTGTCACACATTGCTGCAAATTTTCTGTGGCACTTTGTGCCATTTTCGTATCCTTATATAAACAAATGATGAAGGAAGAATATGATTTTTTACCACAATTTAAAATGTAGGAAACTTAAATAAAAAGAAGTTAAATAACTTTCCCTGGGTGCCACAATGAATTAACTATACATTTGAAACCAGAACTGAAGTCCAATGAACATTGCAATGAACCACATCAAAGTAATCACCTCATCCATACTCAGGTAAATTAAATTCTTTCTTATAAAAACTTCTGCAGTTTAAACATATTGGGCTACATTAAAACAAATACTTTCAGACAAAAAATACTATAATTATTTATTAAAATATTAGAAGTGGGCATCTCTAGTTTTAGAAAAATAGAGTATTTTATATATTATAAATGCTCTGTAAAAATAGACATTTAGAAAATAAATTTGATCACGAGTCTATGAAAAGTACATAGGAAGCACCATACTCAAAGGCCAGGCACCCAGAATGAAAAGGGAAACACATGTGATGGGTTTTTATTTTTCATTAAGTGAACAGTTCCACAATTATACACAGGGACACAGTTTTTCCTGAACTAACCCTAAACAGAAATTTATAATGAGTCATAAGCAGAGCCCAAAACATCGCAGTTTCTATCCTCTGATCCAGTATTTGGGGGAGACTGGGGGGAGATTGGTATGGCGTATTTGGCAAGATATTTTTAAAATCTTTCTAAAGCCTGGATTAGTGGAAAAGGGAAAAAGAAAACAAAAGACGCTGTGACTCACGTGCAGCAGCGAGTCACACATTCAACTTCCCAAACATCAATAAAGCAAAGTTTTCTGTAAGTCTAGGCAAGCGCTCACCTAAACAGCTTGGAAATGTCTGCCTCTTCTTCACAGCCCAAAGTGTATTTTCACATTGCCAATGAATCCCCTACAGCCTCGCTGGATTGCTCTCTATGTATTTCTGTGTGGTGGAGGTGGGAGGACACAGGTGAATCTTTGAAGCAGGTGATGGGGAGGCAGAGGTCTGGCCCGCCTTGCAGGGCTCTGGCTCAATGGGCCATAGGATGGGGCAAGTTGTAGTTCTGAGGCAAGTGGCTCTGAAACATGTTAACTAACTGACAGTGTCTCTGAGGTAACGGCCTTGAAGCCTTAAAAGAAGAAACAGGTGAAGCGAAGACACAAAGCCAAATACTGCATCTTCCTGTAGACATGCCCAGGAATATGCATTTAAATATTTCTACTTGATTTTCTTTTTTCCTCATGAATGACAATGTGAAGAAAGTCATAAATTTGAATTGTGATCTTTTCTCTTTTGTGTACTGGTAAATCCTTTCCATAGACAACAGGGGGCCTCTGCCTGGTTTTGTAACTTAGCTTTGTTTAAAACCAGCCATGCCCATTTGTTTACATATTGCTTATGGCTGCTCTCCTGCTAGGATCACCAAGTTGAGTCTACAGTCACCAAGCTGAGTAGTTGAGACAGAGGCTAATTGCAAAACAGGAAAAATACATTAGGTCACAGCTACTGAGAGGCCTTCCATGATTCAGAGGAAAAAGATCTTCAGAATTAAAAAAAGAAAGGAAATTCGAGAATGAAGAGATGGACTTCAAAATAGGTTATTTCTCTCTGTCAACTATCAAACTGATTTTTGTTGCCTTTTGCATTAGTCCACATGAAGTGGGCACTTTCAGCCATAGTAATTTTTCTCTTATTATCTACTTCTCATTTTTAAAAAATGGACATTCGTCTTCTTGGTTGATTCCCAAACCTCAGCTATTTTGCTTTCCTCTTAAAATTAGTTTTTAAACAAGGACTGTCACACTAGGTCTTGGTTTGGCCGACCTGTAATATAATCTGGCCGGGTTAAACACTCATTACCATGTGGCTGGTTTGCTCGGTTTGCACAGGCAGTGGGCGGGCAGGTGGGATGGCCCACTGAGCTTGTTTCCTAACTTTCACCCAGCATAGGAAACTGGAAAATAGAAACAATCTCAAGTACTCAAAAATCAAAGTTTTGAGGATGTTTGCTATCATTTTGTTTTGTTTTGTTATTAACTAGAAGAGATTTCAAATAGCATTTATAACTTGCTGGTCACTTTTATCTACGCTGTAGGATGTTGAATTATCAAAATTCTCAAAAGAGACAGGAGAAGGAATTTAGCTGCAAGTGTATCTAAAGAGAAGATCAAAGGAGAAAGATGGGTTGAGTTGCTAAAACTGAGCCACAACTCAACTCTAATAAAGTTGAGGTACCCATACAACCTAAATATGAAGAGATTGGAAATCAGAGATGTTAAATGACTTCAACGCAGTTCATAATTATTTCATAGTGCAGCTAATTCATTGCTCCCAATTAGTTAATCACTTTGGTATGCCCACACCTGGATCATGAAGTACAGCAAATTAACCTGTAATTAAAGACAGCCCTACTAACTTTAACAAAATATTAGCTATAGCTTTTCTTTTTCAGTGGGTTATTAATGTAATGAAATGCTCAAGTTCAATGTAAGCATCAGAGTGTGGGTAATAAGATAAGCACATTAGCAGGTAACAGGTAAGGTGGGGAGGGTACAGGGTGGAGGGATTGAGCAAAAAAGGACAAAGGTCTCATGGACATGGACAACAGTGTGGGGGTTGCAGAGGGGAAGGGGACATAAGGGGACTAAATGGTAATAAAAATACAATAAAAATTATTTTAAAAATATAGCAATTTTACTTCATTTGAAATACAGCACTTTCTGTAGCTTCACTTTTTTATGGAGTATGTGGCAGTGAACCTGTCTTTGTTCCTGATGATAAGAAACGTCTGTGGATTGTGTAATTTGATGAACGCCTTAAGACTACTCAGAAAATTCAAATGACAAAACTAGGTTTCTCTCCTGTATTTTATACCTTTGCAATCTTACTTCTGAATCCCTGTGTTTTATAACTCAATTTGTGTAGCTTCTCTGGGGATGAAGGCAGGAGAGCTCAGATTCTCTGAGCTAACTCTGCTGTGATACAAATGCTAATACTGAATATATGTCAAAATGATGACATTCTAACAAATTAGAAAGCATATCACATTTTAATGATATCACTCTCAAAAAAATAGTTCAAATATAAATTATATGCTTGCTATGGTGAGTTTTTCTTTCAGGAACACACTTAATTTTGTGTTAAGACTACAGGGATACCTCCAAATCTGAGGTTAATAATGTTGTTTTGGATGTCACCCAGGCTTTGAATCATTTTAAAAGGCTTTTCCAGGGGCCTCTCTGGATTTGCTGAGCGCCTGCCCGAAAAGTTGGACCCGCACAACCTGGGCTGCCTGAGCCTGTTTGCTCTGACCCTGGAAACTATAGGATGTTAGAATTTCAGGGCAGCTGGGAACTCACTAGGCCCTCAGCTCTGGCCTAGACTGGTGGGAAGGAAGGTGGTAGCAAAAACCACCTTAAAATTTTGGGTCTGGGGCTGATTTGATCTTTGGGTTAACCTCAATCCGTCGCTGCCGGTTGCTGGGTTTCGGAGGGCGCGTTAAATTGCACCTGTCTCCAGGGGAATCATTGTGGATGAAAAGCCAGGCCTCTGCTCCAGGAGAGCAGCGCATCGCCCTGTGCTTGTCATTCTCTGTCTCATAGTCAAAGTGTGGTGGAGGCCACCAAAAGCATTCTACCTGCACCTCTGGTGGCTAAACGCGTATCATTTCACTGTCTTATAGTGAACGTAGTTCTTCATCAGTGAGGGGTGTTCTCATTAACCATGAATACTGATCAACTACTAAGTGTCTGAATCATAAATTATCAGTTTTCAAAGGGGAAGAAAAATATATGGCTTTCCTTAGTTCCTAATCATTAAAAAGAAGCATTAGGATGTATAGGTAATTGTTAAGAACATCAGTCTTCATTTTCCGTAAAGGTGAGGATACTAGTTTATTCAGAATGCTGCTTTCACAGAATGTAAGAGAAGATAATTAGTTCTGGAATATTGTATTTTAAAGCTTTCAATGTTTTACTTGGTTATAAACAGAGGAATTTTTAGAAATTAAAGATTGGTAAATTAAATTATTTGGTTAATTTTCTTCCAAATTTATAGGCATAAATCTATGTTTGATTTTTTTTCATTACTTATTCTGGATAACAAAACACAAGAAAACGTGTTCCTAATATGCGATTCCTTTATCTGAAGCTCCTCTCTCAGCATGACACTATGTGTGTGCACACACACACACACACACATGCGCACGCACTTGTATTCTCACATAGAGCCTGAGGACTTATGTCACCCGTAATATTTCTCTCCCTGAAGTTATAAATATAAAAGATTTAAATTATCTTAAATATTGAGGCATAACAAAATTTAAACCACTGCAATATTAAACTATTAAAATGTTTTCTGTGGTCTAAAATTAAGTCATGGGTTTTGTGATGAATGGATCCCTTTGGTCATATTTTTCTCTTCCTTAAGAAAGATGCTGGCAGTGCCCCATATGAGCACCAGTAAATAAGTAGTCTTGACCTAGTGATGATTTATTTATCCAGAAAAAAATGTATGCAAATTTCTGATCAGGATTCTCTCAAACCCAGGAAATTCATCTAAATTTCCCCAAACTCAGTTTCATATGTAAAGACAATTTTTCTTACCTGCCATCACTCCATAGGTTGATGGTTGGTTTCCATAATGACAGGAAGGAACAGAATAATGAAGTCCAGTTGCTGTGTTTCCCAACATTGTCACCGAGAAATATGTACGCAAACATTTAGAAGTTTGGATCAAAGACAAAACAGACGGGACTGGTAAGAAAATGTATGAGGATTGAAGACACTTTCGTTTCATTTCAAAAAATACACATTTATGTGATTCTTACATTTACATGCAATTGTTTGTTCTCATTTTGGGGAGTTTCTCTGAGTAAGTTAAAACTAGTGGTTAAGTTTATCTCCACTAATGAGACCATACGTCATCAAAGTGGAAAATAGCCTTCACTGATTGTCCCATGCACTGTGAGGTGGTGACTAGCCAGTTTGGACCTTGGCTAATTGGAAACTGCAGAATTCTTGTCAGTCCCATTCAATATAGACATTGCAACAAACTGACTAGGGGAATAGTCTCTTAAAATCCTTATATATCATGGTATTATAAAGTGGTCTTTCTCTGGAAGAATGAATACAGAAATTGAGTCTTGTCTTTACTTTTGCTTATTCTCCTAACAAATTTCTTCCATCAAAGAGGAAATGGCAGAGCACCTAGGCTCCTCACAAAAAACCCGCTAGATTTGGAGGTTTTTGAAAATGCTGTGACAATATACGATGTGTTTATGTTGATGATGAAACCTTGAGGTGGTAGGTTTCTGCACACACACAATCAATTGAACAATTCTAACGATAAAGCAGGTCAAAGAATAAGTTTATTGCGGAGTGGCAAGGTCTATAAAGGTTGAGGATAGTGTACAAGCACAAACTTGTTTATAGTTAAATGCCTTATGAAATCAATGTGCATTTAGAAAGCAAATTTAAAATACTAAACATTTTAAAATCAGGCTTTAAACATGAATCACCAAGATGACTAAAAGCAGGGACTATTGACAATAAAATCTCTAGCCAATGTTTCTTCATTTATTTAATTTTCTTATTCTCATTCATATCCTGAATATAGTGTTAGCTTTTAATAAATATATATAATTATATTCTCTTGAAAAAGTTCAAGAGATAAGAAGTAGAGAATTTGAATCCTTTGAAAATGTTAAGATATGATAGTAATTAAAGCCATGAGGTCTCTTTAGAAAGTAAAACATATTTTCTTTAACTATAGAACAATGTTTAATATTTTAAAATATTTGCATAAATTTTTATTTTATAACTGATGTGTAGAAAGAACTAAAGTCATTTTGCATTATGATTACATATAAAAACCTTGTTATGCATTTTAAAATTAAACAAGATAAAAAATATTAAATACTCAATTGTTCTTATTATACCCATTATTTCTAGTTCAGTCTTTGGACAAATGACTATGATTTGATGAAAAATATAAGTACAATACCATTTAAAATATATTTGCCATTTTTACTCATAATTTTTTTTTAATTTATAAAATTTAAACGCATTTTGTTTCTCTGATTTTGGCAAGATGGATAAAGGATAGGTTAATTTACTATGTATGTTATTTATTTATTAAAAAATACATTTTAAAAATAACTAAATGGGGTTTTGAGCCTAAACTAGTTAAATCATTACTTCAATTCTAAATATTTTCATTCTGAAATAATATTCACACACAGTAAATTAAACAAACAATACAAATTCTCCTCAGATCTTATTTATAGAAAGTTCTATTATTAAAAATATACACTTAGCTATGGAATAGTTCAAATTTTTATAGCATATATTTTTGGTAAAATATGTTATTATATAGTTTTAAATGTTTGAATGTACTTTCAATATTACCTTTTAAATTAAGTTAGAAGACTCCTAGGTAAGTGAAAAAATCTCAACATTAATGACTTTACCAAAGTCTAGCTATATAGTCTCTATATTCTTTAAAATCCAGCTAAAGATTAATGCTGAACTTACATATATATATTTGTAAACTGCCCAATTATAAAAAAGGTAAAGCCTAAATAACTTAAATCAGAATATGAATTTATCAACTATAATTTTTATTTCTAAATGTATGAAATTTATTTCCTATTTCAATTGCTTTCAAAACAAGTGTAAAATGAATATTGTGTATTGTTATATAATGGAAGACATTTATTTGAATCAATTTAGTCTTTTTATAATTCTACTTCAAACACTTTATTTGTTACTGCATAGTTAAAGAATGAATTATGCTTTTTGCAAAACATTTGTGTTTAAGACAATATATTTGAATTTACAAGTTTAACTTTTATTTAGGAAAATTATATTTAAAAATATTAAAACTTGGTTAGAGGTTAAAGTCTTTCCAGAATCCAGATTTGAAAAAAATTAACTCATAAATGTTACATATTGCTCCTACGTTTTATTTTTGAGTTTCAAATTATGTTAAAAAGGTAAGTTTACAAAACTTACTTAACTAGTTTATTTTTTTACATGCACTGTTGCTGTTATTGGGAGTCATTTAGTTGTGGTATGAGGTATTTTGGCTGGTTTTAGAATAGCAGCAAATGTTATCTAAAAACCAAATAAATTTGTAAGTTAAAGAAGTTACACCTTTAAAACACTAAATTATTTTAGATTATTTCTTTAGTTTTGCTCTTTACCCATAAACTTTTCATTAGAATAATTTTTGGATTAAAATTAGCCAAATTCACTGTCTCGTTGTGTAAAAAACAATCTTTATAATCAAACCAAAAATAATTTAAATTGCTACACTTACTAATATTTCTTAAAAAGTTTCTTAGACATTTTGACTTCTTCAATATCCTTTCTATTTAATTTAAAATATATTAAACTGAAGGGGGAAATAAAAGAAACAAAGAGATTCTAAACTAACAAGATTCAAATCGTCTACTACGAGACCCTTAGGCCCAGCCGCCTGCAGACTGTTATTGGAGTCAGTACCTGAGGACATCACATTGGTAGCGTGGTTGGAGACCGGTAGGCACTCGGCGGCAGCGCTGGGATGCATTATCAGCGGCAGAGTTGCAGAAGACTCGGAATTCAGAGGTATAAACGTATCAGCCGAAGTAAAAGGTTGGCAACTCATTCCCACAAGAGAGTAGAAAAAGGAAGAGAACTGTTGCTCCCCAAATTGGAGTTTTATTATATTACTGTCTCAAAGGGCTGTTTCACATCTCATTACCTGCATATATACATCAGGAAGGTTCTGAAGCCCCAAGAGGGCGCGTGCTGGCGTTTATACTGCAGGGAAATCCCTTCATACATGTTAATCATCTTTTCCCAGGGGTATTGCTTTATCAGTCTCAACTGCCTTCCTTCTAACTCAAACATAATCCACGCGGGAGAGGAAAGCTGGTTATGGGGTATAGATTGAAAGGAAGGGAGAAATCTGAAACTTTTCCGACAATTTCAGTAATTCAGACCTTTCAGAAAGAAATCGAAAACTTAAAAAAGTGTCCCTCAAAGAAATAATGCTCCAATAAATTAAAAAATGGGAGTCTTTTTGTTACTAAAAAACGGCAAATTTATATATATGAGATTTTTTCTTTTTTGATAACTTTCTGTTAAACTTGCAAAATGACAAGAGAACATACTACATAATTTTGAGAAATTATGAATATTTAAGTATTTAAATTTTAATTGAAAGTATAGAAGGCTGAATATAAGAATGAATATATAACCACTAATTCAAGCAGTGATACATTTTTGAAAAACAATGAAAACTAGTTTAATTTTTATAATATTATAAATGCAAAAATATTGAATAAAATTACAGTAACCTGTAGAGAAGATGAGCATGAGTGATAGTATCTCTCCCTTGACTTCAACTTACTCAGTAAAAAATGAATATATAGTAGGCTCTTACTGTATGCAGGTGAGATTCCAGGCACTTGCCCTAGTTATGCCTTGCAGGTCTCACAACAGGCACCCGAGTCCTGCACCCCACCATCTCTGCACACTGGACCCTGCCTGAGCCTCTGCACTGAGCCATCCTGCTCCCGAGCTGGTATTAGAGCACTGGGTGCAAACTTCGCGTGTACAGAATAGATTCACATTATATGAGAAGGGAAAAAAAAGCCCAATATGCTACAAACAATTAATTTGAAGATAAAGATCAGCATCAAGATTTTACAATGATCATGGTTTCAGTATATAAATGAGTAAATGGGATACTTTTTAAAAATATACACTAGGAGTAAGATAGCAAACGGAAGTAATCTGACAAGCATTGGTGGATATTACTGACCTAGGCAAGGGCGATGCTTCATTAGAATTTTTTTAACATTTGTATTTTTTAACATTTGGAATTGGTTGTTTTGTGCTAATTTAATGTTCATATTGATAAGAATGTAGTTTCATAAAACTGAAATTTTTTAATAACCAATTGATATTTTACAAAAAATAAGGTTGCCCCATCATTAACTATTGCTTCAAAAATATTTATTTTTAAAATGACACAATTTCCCATATTTTCAAGCTTTATTAGTCTTCTCCAATGAGAGAAGATTACAGGAAATCAAAAATAATGATCTTACTCTTGCAGAATTCTTACAATTTTTTAGAACATCACATATACTAAAAGTACTTTTTCAGTTTATTTAAAAAAGAATTTGCTAATAAAACTAAATAGAAATAAATTTACTGGGCACTGCATATTTAAAAATTAAGTAAATGATATACAGAAAAAATAGCACTTGAAAATTTCCCCTAGTAATTTTGATATTATTATTTAGAAGCATTGGAATATATTGGTAAAAATATCAGCCAAATGACAGATAAGGAAGAGTATTATAAAACCTGCCTGGAATTACTATGCTACTTAAAATTTTTAAATTGCAATCATAGACATTATTTCCTTAATAATGTTTAAATTTTAACTATTTGTATTATGTAGTGGAAAGCAGAATGTTACAGTTGGAATTGTGGAAAGCCAGGAATAGAAGTTTCCATTATAGTCTTCTCAGAACTATACTCTATTAGTTTATCAATTTTTAAATAAACTTTTTATAACAGTTTTAATTTTACATAATATTGAATTATACAGATCTATTACATTTTAACTATTTCTTTATTGTTGGGCATTTGTATTTTTTCTGCTTTCCACTTTTATAAATAGCAATGCAAGTAACATTTTTGTCCAAAATATTTTTATACAATATATTTTTACTGCATAACTATTTTGAATTGTTTTGAATATCCTCCCTTAGGATGATATATTGTTAGAAAAAGGATTATTGAATTTGCCTTATGATATTTTTAAAGTTCTTAGAACCATTTACAAATTGCTTTTTTAATTACAAAAGACATTTTTAGCATAGTTCTAGGTTCAAAGTAGAATTCAGCAGAAAGTACAGATAGACCCCATGTGCTCCTTGCTCCCACACCTGCAGTCCTCCACATGGTCGGCATTCCCCACCAGAACGGCCCCTTTGTTAGAACTGATGACTCTGCATTGACACATCATTGTTGCCCAAAGTCCACAGTTTGCTCTTGTACATTCCACTTAACAAATGTATTATGGCTGTATCTACCATTGTAATATTCCACAGAATATTTTCACTGTCCTTAAAATTCTGTGTTTCATCCATTTGTTCTCTTTTTTTCCTTCCTAATCCCTCTGGCACTGATAATTTTTTCACTGTCTTCATAGTTTTGTGGGGTTTTTTCAGAATATTATATACTTAGAAACTTACAGTGTGTAAACATTTCAGGTTTAATATTTTTAGTTTTGTCATGCACTTCAGCTTCTTTGGTATTATTTCATAACTTGGTAGCTCACTTCTTTGTAGTGCTAAATAATATTCCACTGTCTGGATGTACTGCAGTTTATTTGTTCATCCACCTACCAAAAAACATCTTGTCTCTTTTATGTCTTGGTAATTTTGAGTAAGGCTGCTATAAACATCTGTGTTTTGTGTAGGCATAAGTTTTTAAAGTGTGCAAATTGCAAGGTGTGCAATTGCTGAACCACATGGTAAGAGTGCGTTTAGTTTTGTAAGAAACTGCCAAACTGTCTTCCAAAGTGGCTGTACCATTTTGTATTCCCACCAGCAATGAATGAGAGTTCCTATTGTTCCATATCCTCATCAGCATCTGGTGTTGTCAGTATTTTGGGTTTTTGCCATTCTAATAGGTATGCACTTGTATCTCTATATTGTTTTAATTTGCAAATGATGCTTATCATCTTTTATACATTATTTGCCATCTCTATTTTTTCTTTAGTGAAGTGACTGTTCAGATTGCCCATTTTTAAGTTGGGTTATTAGTTTTCATACCGTTGAGTTTTAAGGGTCATTGGTATATTTGGGGTAATAATCCATTATCAGTTATGTCTTCTGCAAATATTTTCTCTCAGTCTCACTGCCCCCACAATTGGCTTGTCTTCCAAATTGTTTTTTCAAATAATTGGTTCTATTGTGATTTACTTTCAAATACCAAGAATTTGAGCAAAAAATAGAACTCACAGAAAAGGCCAAAACACAGACTGAGACTGAATAGGGAATGGGAAGCCATTTGCCACATCTCTCTGACTTTCCTACCCTTTCCCCTGTATTCCTCACTTTTCACACTTTCTGCAAAACACCCTGGCTAATTCTCTATCTATACCACTTCACAGAGCTCCAAATCTCTCCCTAAGGTTTTAGCCAAGCAAGGAGATTACTTTACTGCTTCTTGATCAACATTTATGAGAGAGCCATTCTGATTGGCTATGGCTATTCACTGGCTGTGGTTATTGGTGTGTTCCAGCAATGGTTCCTGTGCCCACACTTGTAAATGAATTGGTTTGCATTAGAAGCATTCTGACATTTGTAGGTGACGAGAAATTGTTATCTGGAAAGACATTCTTAAATGTGGTGGATGCTGTTCTACCATTTTACAACAGCACCACAAGAGAAAATTTGACATTTTTTTGCATTGTCAATGTCAGTAATGAAATCTAACTACTGATGCTTTATGTTTACTAAGACTATAGCATTTTTTAATTTAATGTCCATTTTTGATTGCAAATGTTATAGTTCACATCTATATTAGCTATTTGTACTCATCATTTTGTTAATTAACAAATGGTATATTTTGTATTTTTATTTAAAAACCTTCAGTTTTATTGTCATTTGTGTTTTTAAATGCATTAAGTATATTAATTTTATTTATAATTTTATGATTTGTATAAATAATAATTTATTTATAATTTATAATTTTATAATTTTTTTATTTCTACTGTCATCAAGTTTTATGATTAAAATTCTTCCAATTTCTTGCTTATAATTTGAATGTATATGGGACATTGACATACAAGGAGAAATCTTAAAAAAAACCAGAATGTATTTCTAAAAAATTATGTATTTATTCTTATGTCTTTAAACTTAGTCACCTTCAGTATACTTTCCATTTCATTCAATACACTTATCAAGATGTTTTTTCACTGATCATAACAAACATGATTTGAACTCTTTGATTTTAGTGCCTTTTAGTGCTTCTGCCATTTTTAGTTTCACCTCTTCCACATTAGCAAAATGTTTCCCTTTGAGGACTTTTTTCGTCTACAGAAACAAAGTCGCTTGGGGTGAGATTGAGTGAATAGGAAGGGTGGAGCATGGGGGTTGTGCCATATTTTGGTCAAAAACTGCCAAACATGCAGTACAGTGTGGGCAGTTGTGCTCCTAATTCACCCATTATAAAATGGGAAAATGCCTTGGAAGAGTCTTCAGAACAATGCACTGAAGATGAATGCAGCCTTTCACAATAATGCTAGCTGGTAGTCTGATACAAATGGGTTCCTAGAACCCTCACCTGGCAGGGAAGCTGTACTACG
Source organism: Artibeus jamaicensis (assembly GCF_021234435.1). Lineage (NCBI taxonomy): Eukaryota > Metazoa > Chordata > Mammalia > Chiroptera > Phyllostomidae > Artibeus > Artibeus jamaicensis. The sequence goes on from NW_026521720.1 coordinate 756,384, forward strand.
AGGGACTGGTCCTCCAAAATATAATTCCATTATTTTGGGGGGGTTCCCCCCTTGTACATAGTATTTTATGTATGTACTAAATATGTTGATATTTTATTTTGTGTGTTTCTTAATGATTTTAAGTTGAAAAAGTGTTCTCTCATTCAGTGGTATTTTTTTTTGTTATTTTGGAGTCTTAAAATATTCCTCTTGAGATTTTAAGTTGCTACTTTAGAGTTTATTTAAATTGCTTAAATACTAATGAAAATGGTAACACAGTCTGAAAGCTATCAGATAAATAAAAAGAAAATCCACTTAAATTTAAGGTAATAAAATAAAATAAAAGAAGTCTTACTCAGGAATATTTATTAGTCTGGTTCACTTACTATACCTTATATTCAATTAAGCAGAGGATTATTTTTGAAAAATACACGAAGGATTATTTTTGAAATTTTTCAAAAAGTATTTAAAAATAATTTTATATCATATCATACTATATTGTATCAATTTACATCAAACGTTTTAAGAAATATATAAACCTAGGAAAATGCTAGTATGCTATTTAAAAGTAATATTCAAGGTAATAGAATTGATAATTTTTTCTTTTTTAATCTATTCTTCCTCATTTTTTAAACATTTTGCTTGAGTTAAAAATGATAGCATGATGGTTTAGTATGTAGCTAGTTTGTGCGATCAAATTGTTTGGGTTTGAACCCAAGCTTTACACATCAATACTACATACTGACCGGCAAGTAACTTCACCCTCAGTGACTTAATTTACCTTATCTGTAAAATGGAGATAATACTGATACTTATTTCATTCATAAAATGTCAGACATATAAAAATTGTTAATAAAGGTTAGCATTTATTAATAAGAGGATTTTTATAATAATGAATGTTTATTATTATTATGGCAACATGCTTTGTATTATTACTTTATTTGATCCTCCCATTAATCCAGTGAGGTAGGTAGCACTTCACAGAAAATTGAGTTATTAGAGGTTCAAGACTTACCAAAAGCCCTACAGTAGGTTGTGGAGCTGGTATAGGAATCCAAGGCACTTAAAGCCTTAGCAAGTTAAAAACACTGCCTTATGTTGTACAAAGAAAAGATATATCGATATTGAGAGTTATCTAACTCTAGTCCCATATCTATATCTATGTATCTCTCTATATAAATTTTTTTGTTTATCATGGTTCTAGAGAAAAAACATGAGAAAAAACAAATTCTCTAAAACACAATGTTCTTTCATTTTCAGCATTTGGATCTCCATATAACCCTATATTAGAACCCAGGTATATTGCATAAATAATATTAATATTATTTCTTGTATGGTTTGAACTAGCACTGCTGAACAATTTAACTTTACACAATAATATGCTCAATTGCTGTTAATTCATTCTTCATCAACTTGCAATTCATATCACATCAAACTAATTAGAATGTGTGGTTATTTTATACTTACTCTCTCTCTCTCTTCCCCCCTCTCTCTGATGGGGGAGAGAGAGAGAGAGGAATTAAGTTGGGGAGATTCCCATCCAGATATGAAAATGAATCTAAATTAATTTATTCAGTTAGTCTAAGTGGCAATAAAATGTAGTATTCCCACAACTTGTAACTTTTGAGAAGATGATAAATTTTACTCAAAGCAGTGTTTTAAGAAAAAGATTATACAGCCATATGGACTTAAAAAGGAACTCAGTCACATTGGAATCAGACATTAGTTAAAGTGCATGTCAGTCACACATGTTATGGTTGGCTCTTTACTGATAATGAAAGCAGCAATGATATGCAGATTATTCAGTTTATTCTTGCTTAAAATTTTTCATAACCAGAAATCAAGTTTCTTTATTGCCCAGGGATGAGATAATGACAATGGTTTGCAATCCTGCTGAAGATGAATGTTCTCCTAATGCCATTTAAAGGGTAAACTTGTCACTTATGGAAAAATAAACGTCAAGGTGAGCCATTGACTTAGGAATGATGCTCGTCCATAAGGGCCATGTCCCTGTCGTACTGGAGTTCATGGGGAGATTTGTCAGCTGCCTCACTCACTTAAATAGAGTAAGTCTCATCTAAACAATAGACTGCTGTGTCTGATTTAATTCAGTTGGAAAACCTCTTTGCTCCAAGTTTTATTAGACAGCATTAATAAGTGATGTATACAGGTACATTGTGGAGTGTATAAATCTTTCACAAAACATGTTTGCTATTGGGACCTGAATCAAAAAATGTATATTTTTATCCCTTATACTCATGGTGTAAAGAAAAAGGAATTAGCTCCTTAGTAGTCTTCCTGGGTGACACAAGGATATCATATGATGTAACAAGAAATGAATACAGAACACAGCAACTTAATTGATATTGTGCCTGAAAGAGCCTGACTCCTTTTTCATTTAAGCATCTCTGAAGATGAAAGAAGCAGAATGCTTTCCTTAGTTACTGCAGTGAGATTATTTAATTATAATCATCTGGCTATGGCTTAGTTCATGACCCAAGATAATCTAATGTCGGGCTTGTAGAAGGAAGACAATGTAAACAGGGGTGCAAAGTGGGAGAAAGAAAGGTGTTTCATTTCCCCTGCTAGAGATCAAAGGCTATGTTTGATTATTTGGGATTTGCCTCAGTGTTTTGCTTTGTTTCTGAGGAGAGCCAAAATATGTCAAGTAAAAAAATCAGTCATTTATGTGTAAGTCACAAGATTTGGTAAAAAAAAAAAATCATAAGAGTCAAAGTAAGCAAGACTTATTACAGATCACAATGAAGAATCATAAGTCTTTTAAAAGACATATTCATGCCCCATTCTGCTTTAAGACTACCTATCCTAGTGTGCTATTTATAGCATGCATACCCTCTTCTGCTTATCTTTTTTACTGCCAAGTTTAAAATTCTAATTTGTGCTGCTTTCATCTTTTCTACTTATCATGCAGAAATTTCATAAGCAGATGAAGTATTTCAAAATTTCTGTGTGATCATTTGAAAAAAAGAAGATCCAATAATCTAACCTTTCATTAATCTATACTTATTCTGAACTAGACTTGGCTAAGTCTTCTTCTAGTAATAATTTAAATGGGAGAAAATAAATGGCTTGATGAACATGGGAGAACTAAGTGACAGCATGACTAAAGGCATTGAAATGTCTCAGTGACTGGGAGATGTTATTTCAGAATAGTGCTGAGGGCTGTTCTGGGCATAGAGGCACATAACACTACTCATTCCTAATAACTGGAAAAGAACATTCAAAAAAGACATTTCTTTCTAAACCAAATCTAGGTTCTATAATTGTTTACTGAGCATGTGGCCCATCTATGCTTAGTTCTATGTAAATTTAATGCTACAAGTGATTTTATGCTAACTTCTGTTCTATATTCTCCATCATTGTTAGATATATGGATTATTAAATATAAATTTATTTACATTCTTTCAAAAATAGTTCTTTAGTATTTCTTGTGGTATTACTATCACAGAAATATCCACATATTCTCTCTTGTACTTACTTTGAAAATATCTTAATCTCTGCACATATATTTTCATCAAGTACTAGAATTCTTCAGTGTAGTAATTGAACAAGTCTTGGGAGGTAAATTCAAGTTTAAGTGTCCTTACAAAGCAAGGAGAATGTGTTTGTCTCTGCTGGGAAACTTGAGAAGCACAGATAAAGACAATTTGTAGAATACTTCCTCCTGACCTGTACCATAGTACTGATCCATTTATGTGGTATGTGTGTGTGCTCTCATATATATGTATATACAATATATATACATGTATATAATTAGCTATCTAGATCTTAGTTCTCCTAAAAAAACAAATGTAATTGCATTATTTTTGACAGGAGCCTAAAAGTTTAATTAAACAAGTGCTGGCAAGGATGCAAAGAAAAGGGAATCTTAGTGCACTGTCGGTGGGAATGCAGACTGGTGTAGACACTGTGGAAAACAGTGTAGAGAGTTCTCAAAAAAATTAAAAATGGAACTGCCTTTTGACCCAGTGATCCCACTTCTAAGAATCCCAAAACACCTATTTGAAAGAATATATGCACCCTCATGTTCACAGCAGCAGTATTTACAATAGCCAAGATCTGGAAAGAGCCCAAGTGCCCATCCATAGATGAGTGGACAAAAAAGCTGTCGTGCATTTACACGATGGAATACCACATGGTCATAAAACAGAAGGAACTCTTACCTTTTGCAGCAGCATGGATGGACCTGCCAATTATTATGCTAAGTGAAATAAGCCAGTCAGTGAATACAAATACCATTTGATCTTACTTTTATGTGGAATCTAATGAACAAAATAAACTGAAAAACAAAATAGTAACTGGCTTGGATACATGGAACAGACTGACTGCTGAGGGGAGGTGGAGAGAGGGACTGGATGCCAGAAGGTGGAGGGATTATCCTAAGAGCAGATAGGTGTAACCCATAAACACAGATAACAGTGTGGTGATGGCCAGGCAGGGAGGGCAGAGATGAAGAGAGTTGAGCAAAGGGGGGAACAATGAGGGCATCTCTAATAGTGTAAAAAATAAAAATAAAGGAAGAAATATATAAATTAAAAAGAAAACTTGAAGAGTTCAATAAAATGTAAATGAAATTAGAATTTTCCTCCCTAAGGTAGAAATTCTTCCTTGTCCCAGACTGATTCTGAAAAGGAAAACCACTCTGTTGGACCCTGAACAAGGGAACTACCTCTAAACCTAAAGCTGTTCTTCTCATGGTTCTCAGAACATATGTAGGGTATAAACAAAATGTAGGGTTTGACAAAAGTTTTAAAACTAGATTAGTTAAATTCTGAATTTAAAGGATCATAAAGAATCAATCCGAGTAAAATAGTGGACTGACCTGCAAATGTTCATGACAATAACATTAAGCACATAAATAAATAAATCCAGTGACACTGATACTCTTGGAATACTGTGAATAAATAGAAATTTGAAAGTTTTCATGGAGTCATTTAATGAAACAGAATTGAATATAACTAAAATCGCTTAATTACTTCAGTCTATGAAATAAAAACATATATTAGACCAAATGGGATCATTATATTTCTAATGAAAAAATATATCAGTAACTCAAAAGTGGTGAATAATGCATAATTAAAATATTGACGATATTTATAAAATATAAAAACACATAATTATTTGGTAAAATTCATGTCCCTTTAATAAACACGTATATTGACTAATTGATACACAGTGAAATAATCATGTTTCTTACTCATGTCACTTTAACTCTACATATTTTCCAAGAAGTCAAATAGCTTGGAGAAGGTGGGAAAAAAAGATGGAGATGTAAAAGAAGAGGAAATTCAGGGAAGAGAGGTGGAGAGACTGGAGAGGACTAATCACATACCACGTATTTAAAAGATCCACTGAGAAACTAGTGTAATGGCTCATGGGAACACAGACCATACATGGAAGGGAATGCTGGTCATGTTTTGGTGATATTCATAAAAGTATATCATGATCTTAATCAGTTCAATATGATAGAAATAGTAAGCACAATATAAAATATAAAGAATTTTGTTTTCTCAAATTATTCTTCTTTGTCATTCTCTACTTTACTTGTATCCATAATCTGGGGAGAAAATTTAGAGACATAAGAAGGATGAAAATAAGAGTGGATGAGTTCTTAGAATTAGTCAGTTACGCAAGTTTGTAAAGCTAACTACAAAATTCCAGTTCAAAAATGATTAGTAATGAGAACAAAAGTTCTTCTGAGTTCATGGGGACTTTATAATATTTTAATTGCTTCTTTTATATTGAAAAACAAAGTACAAATCATAATGGTATTGAGAAACGATGACCTAATTAAGATTAACATGTAAGCATCCAGAAAATCCGTTTCATTTTTATTCATACCTGAACTTTGGACACATACTTCTGTTTAATGAATATTGGTGCATTAGGCAGAAAAACATCATCTGTTCAAACACAGTTGGTAGTTTAAGGTTTCATTTTTCTATCAAACATCTTGCAGTCCAAGCGATTTCATCAGCATATTTAAATCAATTTCCAGCACCTGCGAAAGGTCACTTGTAACGCTTTGAAACAAAAGACAGAGAAGGCAAGATTTTAACCTAAAAACATAATAATTAAATTGTTTTCTAACAAAGTAGTTTTTAGTATTTCACATTTACAATAAATTTTCAAGTTATATTGATAATTTCAAAATTATTTATACAAGTATCAATGTGAGAATTTCATTTTTGATGAAGGGGTCTTTAAAAACCAGTTGGAAAAGAAAGTGTTATTTAATAATGGCCCTGTGACACTTGGCTTACTTTTGAAAAACACATTGAAATAAGAGCTTCATTTCCGAGCATATATCAAATAAGTATGCATGGATTAAAGTATTTGTTTAAAAAATGTAATCTTGCAAGCAGGATTTATAGGTGACTATCTAATCTTGTGATGAAAATTGATTTTTAAAGACAAAGAAAAAGATTCTTTTAGGAAAAGACACACGGTTTTTGGCTTTATATGCACATGAAAAAGGTCTGTATATCAAGATCACCATAAATATGGCAATTTTAATACTTTCAGCTCTGGAAAATTGTACTTACATAACCAAGAACCTTTCTGCCAGATAATAAAAACAAACAGGGGTAAATACGCTGGTGAATCTATACCAGGTCTGGGTTCCTGTGTGGGAAAGCGAATGTTGGGCTTAGTAACAGCCAGGATCCTGAGTGTAGTGGTCACACATTCTCTATGCATCAAACATTACATTCAACAGAAAGTGTTGCTACCCAAAGAAATAGTAAGATTTAACTAAGGATGAAAATACATTGGCAGAGAAGTCAAAAACTATCCAATACAAAACCAGATTTCTCAGTAATTAATTGAAAAGGAGATCATAAATTAGAGGCTGAAACTCAGATCATTTTTGTGGTTTTTCATTTTATTTATTTATTACTATTTTTATTCTTTAATTACAGTTTACATTTAATATTATTCTGCATTAGTTTCAGATATACAGCACAGTGATTAGACAATCCTGTACTCGCGGAATCATTGCCTTGGTATTTCTAGCACCTACCTCATCCCGTACATAGTTATTAGAATGTTATTGTTGTACTCTCTATGCTGTACTTTACATCTCTGTGACTATTCTGTAACAAGCAATTTGTACTTCTGGTACAATGCCTTTACCTCTTTTACCCCTCTACTCTGTCAAATGTCAGTCTGATTGTTTTTTGTTTTTAAAGAGGCTTGAAGTAGAGGACAGTAAATAAATTGGTGGTTGTAGTTGGTGTGAGTAGAGATACTCAAAAGAAAAAAAAAAACAGAGACAGTTCTGTATGGGAGCCTATGAATCTTTTGGCTGTGCCTGTTCCATATTTTTCTCCCCTACCACTCTTACCTCACTGCGACAACCCAGCTTATGCATTTTGAAGATGTCATGGTCTAAGAGACACTTTCCCACTACATCTGGGAGGGGCAACCATACATTTGACTTTAGGAATAGAGCATCTAAAAGGCAAAGCAAGTTCTCCCCAAAACAACAGTCACTTGCCAGAGCATAATTTCAGTGAATATTAATGGTAAAAGGCCTTCCTCCCCCACCACCATCCACAACCAGAGGTGAGGTTGGTAAAGAAAAAAATTGTGGTGAAGGAGTCTGAGATCTCAGGTTTACCCATGATTAAACACCTGGAAGTTTATAAGAACTTCTCCCCACCAGCTCTACTTTAAAAGGAAGAATAGGGCATAATTTCTTCCCATGAGGTTCCATGAAATAAGTTCAAAAAGTGTGAATTTACATTCATAAGTTCAGCTATATAAGAAATACTAACCACCCTGGCTGGTGTTGCTCAGTGGATTGAGCTCTGGCCTTCAAAGCAAAGGACTGCTGGTTTGATTTCCAGTCAGGTCATATGCTTGAGTTGCAGGCCAGGTCCCCAGTGGGGGGTGCTCAAGAGGCAATCATACATTTCTGTTTCTCTCCTTCTCTTTTTCCCTCTCTTCTCCTTTCTAAAAATAAATAAATAAAAATTTTAAAAAAGAAATACTAACCATGTTAATTTCTCTAAGTCATTTTCTTTTTACCTCTAGTACCTCATCTCTTAAGGACAGTGGGAAATTTAACTTAAAGGCATTCCCGATATTCCCAACCCCACTCTTTTCTAGGGTCTCAGGTCCCCAAAGTTATGATCACCTGGTTGCAGTGGTTACTGTTTAGGTACCTTTTGTTCTGACCTACATGGTCACTTCATGCCTTCTTTGTTACATTTCTGCCATGGCTGAGACAGAAATCTTCAGTGCAGAGCTCTGGGTGTGAACTGAACCTCACCAAGCACTTGTGTCCATTCTTTCTGGGGTCCCTGGGTACTGTCAGAGAGCTGCCTACTAGTCCCTCTTCTACAAGTACCAACACCACTTCATTCTCTCAGCTGGAACAGTTTGAAGGCTCACACCTTCCTTTCCTCACGTCTTTAGACTTTTGGAAACAATACAGAAAGCCTTGCAACAGAAGCCATGGAAACACTTGAAGAGATAGAAAGGAAAGATAGAGAAAGAAAAGATAGAAACGCAAGAAGAAAATGTAAGAACATCTCCAAAAAGGATCTTGCCCTAAGTTTTAAGACTTATGTATATAGTAGGTTGAAGAAAAAGATATTGCTGAAGATGAAGTCATTATAAAAATGATTTATGGAGAGCTTGAGGCTAGAATGAAGCCTTGCAGAATATGCAGTATTTAAACTTGAAGAAAGGCACTGGGGGCCCGGCAGTAGTAGTAGACTAAAGCAGAAAGCTGCCGAGGCTGTCAGAGGAAATGCAGTGAGCAATGGGGGCTGCTTTCCACTTGTCTTCATGGCCACTAGGACAAAATCCTAATTACAGTGCTGTTTTCTAATATCAGCTCTTCAAAAAAAATCCAAATCTGCCTGGCTGGTGAAGCTCAGTGGATTGAGTGTGGGCCTGTGAACCAGAATATCATGGTTTGATTTCCAGTCAGGGCACATACCTGGGTTGCAGGCCAGTTCCCAGCAGGGGACACATAAGAGGCAAGCATGCATTGATATTTCTTTCCCTCTCTTCTGCCCTTCCCCTCTAGAGATAAATAAATAAATAAATCTTTGAAAAAATAAATAAAAAATCTAAGTCTATCTTTATCAAAAGAAACAAATAAATAAGGATGTGAAGGGAGCTGGAAATGATTGTCTAAATTAAAAAGCTAAAGAGAATATTGCTATCATATAATCCTTTTAAAATCTCTTCATATATACTTTTTTCCAGAATAATGGTTTTTACTACATTTTCTTAATTACACCTTTGAGATAAGTAAGAATTCTGTCTGTTTCCACTTATTTCCTGGCCTCATCCACCATATTTGGAGGAGATAAATTCTGGCATGAGCCCATCTTGATTTTAAAAAGTTGTTGGCAATGCAATGATTATCTCATTTTTTTAAAGCATGACTTGGAGGAAAAACACCTACATTTTCTTCAATTAATATTTAATACTAGAATCTAAAAGATTATATTTGAAAATGAAATGAATAATTTCATGGGAAGTTTAAAAAATTCAAACTTAACCCCTTTGGCTACAATTAAATCAGTCTTCTTATGAAAATACAGATTAAATTATAATACTTTATAAAAGTACAAAGAAATGAGACACAATAAAAAGTAGAAGTAACCAAAGTAGATGTGGTAAAAAATATGCAATTTATTAAAGTACACAATTCATTTTTGGTAACTATTATGGGAGATATCATTAGTAACAAATAAGAAAATTAAGGTTCAAAAAGTTATTTCAATAATGGCAAAAATGGAATGACCATAATTCAGTGAGTTATTTAATTTCTGACACTGCGCCGATAACAGGACTAGTCTTACACAAAGGCTACTTAATAGCCATTTACATGATATTACTGAACAAACCTTTTTTACTCCCTGATAATTATCTCCACTGACAAGTCTTTGATGATACCACTGGTTACCCCTTCCTTGAAATAGTCTATTTCTCTTGTGACTAGAGTTGGCCATACAAGTTATCATCTAAATATGGACAGTCTTTAGAAGGAAAGCTGTACCATTAACAATTATACTGGGAAACAGACGTGAGTCGGGTAAACTAGGACAAAGGGCTCTCTCTCATGCATCTCTGGCATAGCCGAAGTAACGCCATTAAGATTAATCATAACCATAAGTGGCAAGATTGCTAGAGTACAGAACAGAACTCCCAGTGGACATATAGCAGGCATACATTGACCGAGACTTTAGGACTGGATGGTGGGAAGACTTAATTTGGGGATCCAAGTGGGGCAGCCTGTGACTTAGAGGCTGAAATGCATCCACAGCTGGAGGATGGCAATAATATTTACCTTGTAAAGACTGATGGAAACAAAAGTAAAACCACCAATCTATTATCCACATTTGCCTGCGTTGCCTTAGGTATCAAAGGATTTTTAAAATACATATTTAAAAATATATATGATATTTTATTATATATATAATATATATGATAAAAATGATCAGGTGTGTTTCTTCCTTTTATTAACTAGATGGCAGTAGCTATGTAAATTTTTATTAAATTAGTATTTGAATTCTAATTTAAAACCTACAATTAATTTTTAATTATATACTACTTTATTTGCCCAAAATAACATTTGCCCATGTTAAAAAAAAAAAAAGACTACGGCAGAAAAGACGTTAAAAGCACTTGGCAATATGTGTTTAATTAGCAAAATAAATATAATTTGGTTAATAATTTCTGCCAATATATATTATCTCATCTTTGTGATGTAAATAGCATGAGCATTTATGATATAAAATATAAAATAACATGAGCATTTTTTGTTTAAGGAATCTAATAAAGATATTTTAAATGTCTATAAAATATTTTATTATGTATATTATTGCATTTGTTAATTTAAACTTATTTTCAAATATTTAGGAAAATTTCAACATTTAATCAATTATACATAGTGCTCCAATGAAAAATTGATTATAACTATTTGCTAAGATCTGTGATTACCTCCTTAGACTACTAAAGTGAATTGTTACAAAAATTAAAATAAATTGTTCAAAGGATGGAAACAGTGTGGTGCTTGCTGGGGAAGGGGGTACAAAGGGCCTAAATGGTAATGCAAAAAATACAATAAAGATTAAATTTAAAAGATAACATTTTCAGGGATGAGATGCATATTGCTAAATTATGTTCTAAGGAGATTTTAAACTTTATATTCTTACTAGCTATTTATGAGTGTGAAGTTCTCAACATACCCCTGAATTATAGAATAATACATAGAAAGAATATGGTATCAATTACTGCTTTTTAATTTGATTATTTTTTCATTACATGTCAGGATATTTGTTTGTTTGTTTTTTGGCTGTTCAAGTATTTTACCAATAATCTCAATAGCAAGTAATACAGGTGTTAAAACTTTACATACTGATCTCAGCTTAAGTATAGGTAAGTGGACCGATGCTTGAGTCCTTGTATTTCTTAGCACAGGATCCTCGTGACTTGGGAAATACTTTCCAAGGCCCTACATTTGGGCATTTGGTCAGCAGGACGTCAAATATATGCTCACATTGACTACTACTGTGGGCACTTTTGCACTTCAGCAAATCGCAGCCACAGTTTTCTGCACTTGAATTGGTGTATAACCACTAGTGTGAGAGTTGCAGTGAGCACTAACAACATACAAGCAGAAAATTTGATTTCTATAGTAAATGATCTTCTATCATATGGGCAGGCATTTTTCACTAAATTAGTATCAGTTTTTACTAAATCTCATTTTCCTAGCTTTTGGTAATCCATGTATCTTCAAAAGGCATCCAATTTATTCCAACAGAGAGATTTATTCACTGAGAGTTTGCACTGTGAGTTGTCCAAGATGGGCTAGACAGTCTCCAAATACAGTTTTAGAATGTTAAGCATAATGGCATAAGTTGAAGTTTTTTATTCAGACTGAAACTCTCTTAAAACAGTTCTTTAGAGATAACAAAGGTACTTTCAGCAAACTTACATAAAAAGATAAGTTGTCTAAGCAAATAAAAGACGGATTTCTCAATGACATGCCAACTCAAATCCTTGACAAATTAGCACCAAAATAAATTAGTCATTTTCCTGTTGCTCATTCAAGCAGATGGCCAGCATTGACCATCATTTAATCATAAAGCAACACAAGGCAACAAAATGAATTTCATCCTCAGAAGATTAATGCTTTGAATCAATATACATTAGTGTCCATTCAGGTCAAGTAATGTGTCTCCACAGAGATAGGTGGTAATAATATATGGCTTCGTTACATTTTGGTAGGGTACAGAAGTACTGCAAAGCATTGAATATTTTTGCTGTAGGAGTCACATTAGATGTCTTTTACATCAGCAAGCTCACAAAATTTGAGAAATTTTATTTCTTTATTTTGTCAAAATGGTCTGTTATGCTAATAGAAACTAGGATGAGAGTTGTCCTGGCAACTTGACTGTTAAACTGCCATTGGGTCAGCTCCGAGGTTAGGTAGAAAAAGCAATACTCAAATTGTGGACTTCCAGAGCCCACAGACCTTGCATCTTCCACACAACCTGGCACTAATATATATGGTAGATAAAATCTTAACATTCATATGACTCCTTTGGTTTAAGCAAAGTTTTAAAAAAAAATCAACCATGCAAAGCCAAAGCCATAATCAAGAATTTATTAAGCCACTAATTCTACTGATAATTTTTCAGAAAAATTTCTTCAAGGGAAAAAAGCCTACAACAGCTATTTATTTGTTAAATGTGTTTATTCTTGCCCTGGCTGATGTGGCTCAGTAGGTTGGAGCATCGTTCCACAACCAGAAAGTTGTGGTTCAATTCCCCGGAAGGGCACATGCTTGGTTTGCAGTTTGACACCTGGTCTGAATGTGCACGATCCCCATCACATGCCGATCGCTGGTGGGCGCTTTCCAAGGCAACAACTGGCGCTTCTCTCACACTGTTTCTCTCTCTCCCTCCCTCTCTTCCTTCCTTTCTTTAAAAAAGAAAGTGGAAAATAAAAAGTGTCCTCGGGTGAGGGTTAAAAAATTAAATATATTTATTATTTTTTTAAAATCATCACCTGATGATATGTTTGTTTATTACTATTGATTTTAGAGAGAGAAGAGAGAGAGAAACATGGATGGGTTGTCTCTTGCACACGAACCAAGCTGGAATTGAACCCCCAACCTAGGTATGTGCCCTGACTGAGAACCAAACCCTCAACCTTTTCGGGTACAAAACACTGTTCCAACCAACTGAACAACCTGGCCAGGGCTAAATGTATTTATTCTTTATATTCAGACTATTTTTAAATTGAGTTTTGCTTATTGCAAAAACATTTAAAATTAGACAATTAAAATGGAATAAAATAGAAATATCAAAAGCTACATAACAAAAGAGAGGCAGGGGGTAGGTGATACCATGGTTTTTGGTCCAGGGAAGGCATATTGGTGGCTGCATTAAAGGAAATAGTAAATATCACAAATATTCAATATTTTAGCAGCAGTCACTGCATAGCTAGAGTGCTGCATGAAGTCATCAATACTAAATGCGGGATGGTTGCCAGAGGGGATTCCAGAAATGCTCAGGAAGTTGATGGGAAGGAACGACTGCACTGATGTAAACGTGGACTCTGACACACTTTCACCCTCAGGGTGCATCTGCTTTGCCATTGCTCTTCTAACTTTTCTGTCCCAGGAGAAAAAAGGCAATAGGCAAATTGTGGACTAACTCTTATCTCCAATATATTGTAGGAATGGGGTGAATAAAGGGTTGAGTCAGCTACTTAGGCTTAACACATGATATTAAAACTTTTGGTTGATTCATTCATTAAAAAAACTTTCTGGAGAGGTTGTGGGGAAAAGGGGACCCTAGTTCACTGTTGGTGGGATTGCAGACTGGTGCAACCACCATAGAAAACAGTATGGAATTTTCTAAGAAAACTGAAAATGGACCAGCCTTATGACCCAGCAATTCCATTGCTGGGACTATATACTAAGAACCCTAAAACACCAATTCAAAACAACCTATGCACCCCAATGTTCATAGCAGCACAATTTACAATAGCCAAGAGTTGGAAGCAACCTAGGTGCCTATCAGTAAATGAATGGATCAAAAAATTATGGTACATATACACAATGGAATTCTGTGCAGCAGAGAGAAAGAAGGAGCTCCTACCCTTTGCAACAACATGGATGGAACTGGAAAGCATTATGCTGAGTGAAACAAGCCAGGCTGCTGAAAGACAAATACCATATGCTCTCACCTTTAACAGAAAGCTAAACAACAAAACAAACAAGCAAGCAAAATAAAAAACAATGACACTGAAATAGACAACAGGCTGACAGTGACCAGAGGGGAGAGGGGAGGAAATTTCAGGGGAAAAAGGGAAAGGATTTACAGGAACTAGTATAAAGGACACATTGACAACAACTAAGGGGGTGGAAATGGGACGGAGGTAGGGGGCAGGGGCAGGGTGGGCTGGGATGGGAGTAAAAGACAGAATACTGTAGTTGAAAAATAATTAAATAAAAAAAGAAATGTAAAAAAAAACTTTCTGAGGCAGAGAGATCTGTGTTTTCTTCTCTACAAACATGCTAGCTTTAAATTATAGGTCTTTTTTGTACGCTGACACTAATAAATCCACTCTGATTATTTTTAAAGAAGTTTTAATTTTTAAAAATTGTTCAGGTGGCTTCCTTGAAGTTGGGGCATAGAAAGGCTACTATGTAAAAATACTCAGACTATAACATATAATAAGGGCTCACCAATTGACCTGGAAAACAGAGTGGAAAGTTGGTTGAAGGCATGTTTACTATCGATCAAATGAGTGCTTTTAGATAAAGCGTGTTCTGAGTATTGTGTTTGAGGAAGCTGAAAAGTATAAAGAAATTTTAGAAAGAGTACAAACAAAATAGTTAAATAAAAACAATGTTGCTGCCTAAAGTTGTAAACATGTCATGAGAAAGCTTTAAACATTTACTGTTACAAAAAACAAATTCACTAAAGGTCTGAAATGAACAATTGTATTGCATTTAAAAATGAATCTTAAAAAATTGCCCCGACTGCTTTGGCTCAGTGGATTGCGTACCAGCCTGCAAACCAAAACTTTGCTGATTCAACTCCTGCTCAGGGCACGTTCCTGGGTTGTGGGCCAGGTCTCTGGTCAGGGTCGTGGGAGTGGCCCCTCTCTCCTACACATCCATGTCTCTCTCAGGCTCTGACGTTGCTCTCCCTTTCCCCCTCTCTTCACATCTTTCTAAAAATAAATAAATAAATAAATAAATAAATAAATAAATAAATAAATAAAATACTTTTTAAAAATAAAATAAAATTTAAGATAGGTAAAGTAACTTTTTCTATATCAAATAATGCTCAACATCATTTCATTTTCTAGATTTCTACAATGCGTCCAATACTAGACTGCTTTTATTCATGACACTGACATTTGCTTCAGGTACACCAGCAGGTGGCACTACCACACACCTGGAACAGAGAAAACAAAAGGAATTGTTTACATTTATCTGGGACTATTGATTGTTTTCAGCAAAATAAATTTTTCTCAAAAACGAGTTTACTATTATTTTTAATAATACGTGTAACCAAAAATTTAAAGCTTGACTCTGACTTCTGAGTACTTTTATAAATTATGCAGAAATAATTCTATCTATCATCTATGTATCTGTCTATTTATAATTGTGTCTTCAGAAATCTGTAGTAACACAACAGAGAAGCACCAAGAATGCACAGGGAATGTGTTTCTAGGACAAATATGTTGAGGGCCAATGTTCTGCAAAGTTTTTTGTGGTGTCTGGAACAACCTTGAAGTGGCCTTTGTTTAGGAGATTCCCAAGTGAACTTATTGATTAATGAAAAGTTATACTCCATCATTAAACTTTAAAATTGAACTATGAGTCATAAATAAATAATTGTTTCCATTCTCAGGGAAAAATGTAACCACATTTATTTTATGATTTTATCTTACCACTGAAAACATAGATACATGTAAGAATATAATAAAGGCGAAACAAAGCTATGCTTGTACTACAAAATATTTTCAAATTTTGCAAAACAAAGCCTATGTTAAATTTCTTTGCTGAATATAGGGAATATGTGAGAAAAATAATCCTTTTTAATGAATTATTTATTTAATTTGTATCCATAGGTTCAAATGAAATAAGATGTGTCTTTTAGCTTGATATATCCTAGTTAACACTCAAACAAAACACTAGAGCATCCCTTTGGATTTGGGCAGCTGAATCTGGTCTGCCCCTGGTTTTGGTAAATACATTATATTGTGACCACCTATGCTTATTTTCTTGACTGTGGATATTCTCACAATATATAACAGTTGAATAGTTGTGACAGAATCAAGATAGACAACAAAATCCAAAATATTTATTATCTGTCCCTTTACAAAATAATTTGCTAATGTACCTCCAAAATGCAAGATTCATCTTCCCCTCGAAGCACATGCAGAAATGTCATGAACAAAAGTACAATGACAATATACTTATGTGTATATTTGTAACATTTGTGATTTCTCCTATCAAGCAGCTTACAAGTAATTACATCTTACAAATAATTTAGTGAACCTTCAGAGTTCATTAATCAGTACAGAATTCCTCTGACTTCTGATAATTACACATGAAAACCACATGAAGTCCAGAGGATACAAACAGTTATAAGAGTTAGTTTCTAAGATTCCAGAGCATATAGTTTTTAGGGAGAGATGATAAACTTGTAAAAAAAACTCAAAATAATACAAATCATTTTAAGCTAAATTCTGAAGAAGGCACGCAGTAATAAATGTTCTAGGAATTTAGGGAAAAGAGAGATTGTTGTTTAAGGTAATTAAATGTAAAGGGTCTATTATGAGTAACACTGTCAAAGACAATTAACTTGTTCATAACTAATAGGATTCACAAATTTGGCATTTTTTTTGGGGGGGAGATCACTCTCAGAGACTGGGATTGTCTTTGCCAATAACATTTAACATAGATTCACTGTGGGAATTGTAATTTAAAATAATATTTTGCAAGCTAATAGCATACAGCATAATGTCTTTTAATGAGCCAATAAAACACATGGACAAAACCAAAGGCAGGTAGGATCAAGGGAGGGAAGTGGGCATTGGCTGGGATGGAGGCAGTGGTAGGGGTGAAATGGAGACAACCGTACTTGAACAATATAAAAATGTTTAAAAAATATCATTCCAAAGTAATGATAGATTAATCACATTATTGTTCCAGGTACAGGGCAGATAAAATAAGTGAAGTCCAAATTTCGTTGAGGTGTACCTTTCTAATACTTGGTTTTTGGTAGGTTCAGTCCTTCCAACTATTAGCGGGGCATCAGCGGCTGGCTTCGGTCCGTACTTAAGCAGCAGGCAATGGCTCTGCATTGGCAGCGCAGGCAGGGTGGGCTGCTCCAATGGAAATTGCTGCAGGGACCAATGCCTACCAGGCAATGCCTCAGTGAAGCTACCTTCACTGAGGCAGGAAACACGTCCCTCGTTCCTTCTTTTTCTGAAACTTCACCACTGAACACCACCACCTGTCAAGAATAGCCTGACCATGGTGACAGCAAGTGCCTCAGGACCTTCAAGATCACTGGAAAGCCATTTAGATAAGCAAAGAGTAGCCTTGCCCAGGCCAAGCACTCTCGGTGAGTCCTCACAGATTCTTGGTGTTTAACGTTTAATGTTCGGGTTGTGGTTGTTGCTCTTCCCCGTGTTCTTATCGGTAAGTCCCCAGAACCGCCTTCAGAAGCTGAGTTACTGAGTGCTTAGGGGCAGTGGCAGCTGTGTGTGACCACGTCCTGGCACACTCCTCAGTGGGACAAGTTCACCTCACTCGAGTCATAAACGAGTACGTTTGAAATCATCACAAGCCAGTACACGACAGACAAGATGAGGAAAGACCATTCCAGACAAAAGGAATTTCTCCGATGATTTTAATGTGAGTACATGTGTTAAGAGTTTATTTATAGTTTTACCATGATACATTAATATATTCTTTAGTTTTGAGGCACTTGTTGGTATTTTAACTTACATGGGAATTCTTGTCCAATTTACAAAGGACAATTCCTACAAAAATAGTATATATTATAGAAAAGCAATAACTGCATGATGTCTACAAAAATATTTTCCTTTCCAAAAAAGAATACTTATTTCATTTCAGTAAAATGTAATTTAAGTAATATTAGTGCAGCTTGTCATACAATTTGACCTAGTTTTTAAAGTTGGCATAACCATGTTTTATCTGAGGATACTAAGGGAAATAATTCAAGGGAATAGAGTTGGTTAATAAAGAAGAGGGTACAGTAACATGTATTTCAACTTAATTCATGTACTTTAGTTTTAAGGGCCAAAATTGTTAAGGACATTCAAGAGGTTGATAAAAGATGTGATGAATTATTATTGGAATGAAACATGTGGCATTTTGATTTTTCAAAGCATGGAGCTATGTCACTGTTGATTGTCAACCTTGGGAGTTCCGTGGTAAAATTCGAAACTGGCCCTCAGAGGCAGAGAGTAAAGGAAGAGGCAGACCACCCCAGATTGGCTGTTGGCAGGTTTTGTAAGCAAGGGGCCTCTCACTTATGAGGCTTGTCAGACAGGTAGATCTCTGCACCTATCTGCCAATGTCTTCAAAGTTTAAACAGAGGCCTGAACAGGGTTCAGTCACATAAAAAGGCAAGGTGGTCTCAACAACACCTTGTTCTCTCAAGGTGTTGAAATGGCTTGAAGTCTGGAAATAGTGAGCAGAATAGCTCCCAATTATGTCCTAGCCAGATAAAAACAAGCTGAAACACTCACCAAAAAATTACTATTTAAATATGAAATTCATGGGGAATGCAGTTTTCAGCTGTAATTCCCATGAATTTAACTTTGCCCAAGTAGGATACTGTTGGTGATTTGGAGGGAGAGTAAGCTCTCTACTACTAATTACCTAACATGTTTAATCCCTTAAATCTATTGTTCATATTATTAGTCAATATTTGTGGATGCTAATGAAATTTTGAGGTCATTGGTAACTACTTAATGCTAATAAGTCTTAGAGACACTAATCTGTTTAGTGTTGCTTAAGCTCATTCCTTGGCTGTGTATACATTATATTTTTGGTAGATGATCAGAATAAATATTTAGGGAACAGTTCTCTCAGCTTCAATGAAGCATTTAACTTAATTGATTCCACTTTTACACTTGCCTTTTACAGATAATGAGGACTCCCTGGTTGTAAATTGTTCAGATGAGTAATCTCAGTGGATTATGATGTAATTAAACAGTGATTTTTGTTTCGACAGAGAACTATACAGAAAGGACTGCTTCCTGTTGTTTGTTGATAAAATAATGACAAAAATTACAGAATACCATTCTAAAAATGGCAGAGTAAAAATTAATGCTACTGGTTGTGTGGTCAGTTTTCATTTTCACTATTAAACCAGCCAATTCTTTAAAAAAAAACAGTGCCAGTTATAATGGCAAACTGGTGAGTTTATCAGTTTCTGTGAGAACCATAAGGGTTCAACTTGCTCATGTATAGCAAACACAGAGCACTTTTTAAAAATAACTTTGTTTCAGTGTTACACTTCTGGGAATCTCTCTTAAATAATACTTCAAAATAGGAGAATATTATTAATTACTGAGTAACATGTTCATTAATTGATTAATGAGTCCCCACTTTATTGGTTATTTTCTCATTGTGAATTAATAAACAAAAAATGTTTCCTCTCACTCAGAAGGTATTTTCATGTTTTGGAATCTTTGTTCTGAACTTCCTTGCACAAAAGAGAGAAGGTTAAATAAAGTCTCTTTGGGAGAAAATAGGCTTTGGGAGAAAATAGGCAATATGTTGCTCTTAAAGTTGGGTATTTACAATAAGCTCCAGGGAGTGGAGACATTAGACTTTCCGAAGACTAAGAAAGGGATGGGAGTGGTGAAGTGCATATGCTACCGGAGACCTGAGATCCAGTTCATCATGTCTGGGAGCCATAAAAGAAGCATATCCCACCCCTCAGAGTTCCTAAGGCCTTGGGTTACGCTGCTCTCAGACCAGGGGCCCATCATCCACGGGGTCCTGCGTTGCTTATCTCTGGGGTTCCAAGGAAAAAATATAGAATTGTAGAATTTACATCTGCCCCTAAAACATGGCTAGAATTGTTGAACTATCTTTAACATCTGAGCAGTATTTTTGCAGAAGGAATGTCATGATCTGGCTTAGTATTTATTGTCCTTTTCTAATAACTCAAACATATTTAATCATATTATTCTAAATATTCCTTTGAAACCACATAACCAATATCATGTTCTCTTCAGTGTTTGATACTTATGAAGGGACACAAATTGCACACAGATCTTTACAATAAGACTGATTGTAAGACCTACTTCTATCTATACACATGTATGTAGGCAGGACACAGAATATTATAATCATGTGCTTTGCTCAACATCCTCCAAAAGCAGACCTGGAGGAAAAGGCTTGTAGACATGTAGTTTATTTGGAGGTGATGCCCAGGAGCAAGAGTAAGGGAATAAAGGAAAGGAGGTCACAGTGAAGGATGCCTTATAACAGCTGTCCCCAACCTTCTCGGCACCAGGGACCAGTTTTGTGGAAGAAGGGGTGGGGGTACAGGGACTGCTGTACTCTGTGTAGTGGGCAACCGGAAGTGGAACTCAGGAGAGTTTGCTGGCCGCTTGGTTCCTAACAGGCAGATCCATGGCCTGAGGGTTGGTCCTCACTCTTGCATCTAGTGCTAGGTTTCAGAGATGTTCTTAATGAATGATTGTTTTTATATGATTAGAAATTTTGATATTTGCCTCTTGAGAAATAATTCATATTGCCTTAATGTAGAAACACATAAAAATTATTTCATTAGATAGCACAATTATGATTTTATGTACTAAATTGTTGAGTGTATCCCAGGCAGGAGAGCAGCCTGTGTTATCACGAGTTACAAGTGAGAAGTATACCCTCCGCCTTCAAGTTGAGATATCTGAGGACTTGAAGAATTTTCCACAGGCCAGCTTCTGGTTCCACACATTACAAATGCTTTACTGACCCCCTACGAACATAATTCTGGTGCTGGGCATTTAAGTCACTTTCACAATTGAGATATGACCTCTGATTCTGTGCCTTATTGTCAGGCGAGTTAACACTCTGGTAGAGGAGGAAATACAAGGCTGGAAGCCATTGCTACAGCAAATCATGTACAAGTGACTGTAAACTACCAAAATATGCCTCCAAATATCCAAATCGAAGGTATCCCCCAATTTTATTTTATTTTTGCCTGATTCCCAAAATATCTGTGGTCACTTCCACACTATCTACCTAACCTGATGGGTATGTGGGTGAAAAGGAAGTTAACATGGGTGGCAATACTGATCTTAATGTTTTATGTTTAAAATACCTCGCATTTATAAATGTTACCCCGCAAAATTAAAAAAATCATGACAATCCATGGCTAGGGTACCACCCAGGGCTTTAGAAAAAGTGAAAGTGAGGATCCCTGTATATTAAATTTTCTTAGCCTCATTGTACAGCTGCCGGTATGTCCCCCAAATTTTGTGCTCTCTTCTTCATTAAAAAAATGTCCTTACCTGAGGTTTTCCCCATCATCAAACAAACATGATCTTTCATATTCTATGAATACAGTCTTGACACTACTTTGCCCTGCAGCTACTGCCTCACTTTTTATTTTCTTTACAGTAAAACTATTTGAAAGAATTGCAAAAATGCACTCTCTCTAATTTCTCCCTCCTCTTCATTTTCAAGCATATTATTTGTAGCCCAAAATTCCACTGAACCTGTTCTTGTCAAATTCGCAGTGAATTGAACTCACAATATTATCTTCTCCCTCTCTTATCTGCAATTCTCCCTCAGTTAACAGCAACTTCATACTTCTAGTAACTCAAGCCAAAAATATTGGTTATCTCTGATTCCTCTTTATTTTCATGAAATTGTCAGAAAATGCTGTAGGCTGGACCTCCTTCCGTTCCCTCTATTGTTACCATCCCGGTCTAAGTGACTCCCTCTCTCATATGGATAAGTACAGCGGCCTCCTACATAACTGCATCTTCAGCCTGCTCTTCTCCGCATGGTTGCTAGAGGTTGCTCTTAAACTCTCATCCAGGTCCATCCACTGCTCATTACATTTCAGTGGATTTTAATTTCACTAAGATAAAAGCCCAAATCCTTACAATGACCTAACATGTTCTTTGCAGTTTGGCCGTACCTCCGCACTCTCATCTCCTGTGCTCTACCTTTGCTCTCTCAGGCTTTCTTGTTTGTCCTTCAAGAGCCACACAGGCACCCAGGTGGGCCAGTTTTCACAGGCTCTCACTTCCATCCGTGCTGCTGAACCATTGTTCTCTCCAGTCTTTACACAAATTTCTTCCTCTTAGTCTTCCTTCCGTGATCATTCTTAGAATTGCACTCTCTACATTTTCTACAGACACTTTCTGCTTCATATTTCCCTTAATTACTCACCCCTACTAACATAGTACATACTGGTTATTTTGTTTGTGGTGTGCCCAACTTGACCTTACCTGACTCCAAAAACAGAAGCTTCAACAGGGAGGGGGTTTGGTTTATGGTTGTGCTGCTACAATATAGAATATTGTCTAGAATAGTAAACATTTTTAAGTCAATGAAAACAACAACAACACAAGCAAATGACTAAAACTTTCTCTTTTCCTTGTTTTTTTATGTATCCCCCATATACACCTATAACACATACAGGATAGTCTTCAATAAAGTCTGTATTCTTTACATTTTTATATGTTTAGTCTATTTATATTTATGGTAGTTGATGTTATTTCTACCATCTTAGTGTTTCTGAAAATGCTGCCATTTCTATGCATCATTTCCTTTTCTCCTTTTTGTTTTCTATTGGATTGCTGAATTTGCCTTATTCCCAGTTTTCCCCTCCACTGATTTAGA
Organism: Artibeus jamaicensis; assembly: GCF_021234435.1. Taxonomy (NCBI): domain Eukaryota; kingdom Metazoa; phylum Chordata; class Mammalia; order Chiroptera; family Phyllostomidae; genus Artibeus; species Artibeus jamaicensis. The sequence continues at coordinate 779,284 of NW_026521720.1, forward strand.
AATTACATATCCCAGTCTTAGACTCATAGCCACTTTATTCATGGTCTACACAGCAGATTGTTTTCTTTATAGCCAAAGAAAATAGCTTTGAGCTCCTCACCTACCACTTTCTCTGTCGATCGCAAATGTCAAAGGCACAAAAGCTGGAATTTTTAAGTGCAACTTTTAAAACTAAACAAAACTCTATATTGAAGTACATCTTGGCATAAATGGGAATTTGGAAGGCAATTATGTTAGAACAATCTGGCTACCCATTAGAATCACTTCAGGAACTTTTAAACAGACCCTCACACCTGGACCTCGTCCAAGCCAATTAAATCATAAGCTTCTTGGGAAGGGAGGACTCAGCAGGTGCCTCATGTGATTCCAGTGTGTAGTCACATCTGAGTGTTACTCCCAGAGATCATTCGCGTGCCTGAAATGGAATTGCTTAGTGTGTTATATCCCACATATCGCTAAACTATTTCAGCCTCTAACTTTACATCTATATCAAATATAGTTTCACGGTATTCTTATTTTCTACAAAGAATCCCTTCATACTATTTGAAATCATTACTCTTTGAACATTATTTTAGACTGACCTGTTTTATCTTACAACCCAGATATCATCTATAAAGATATAAGTAGTGATGTGTTGATAAATATCTAAGTGCCGGTTTTGTCAGGGGAAAAACATCTAATCTGCAGCATTTGCCCATTTCCCACCATGACCAATTTCAAGCTACCAGTACCAACTTGCTGTCACTCAAAGTGGAACTGGGAAGGCAAATGCATGATCAGCTTTTGTGAGGCTGTGAGTCTGCTCCAGATCAACATTTAAAGACGTCTACCAGCATTCTTTTTAGAATTATAGATCTACCACCTTATTTTACAAATGAAAGATCCAAGATGCAGGGGGTCTAAGTGACTTGTTCGAGATCAAACAATTACTTAATAAAGCAACAAGAATGTTTGCAGTTTATATAAAAGCAATGCTGCTTCAATATAAAACTGTAAAATAGATGTGTAAACACACACATAATAAATAAGAGTCCTTATTAACCTAAAAGTATTTATGATGATTTTTTTGCTAGGTTGTGATTTCTCTTCATTACTTAAGTGCTTATGTCCAGTACAACAAGGTGTGTTTACAGTTAATTTGTTATGCGCCATTTTTTTCTGTCTAGTCTTCTGTGAACTATAATTTTTTAAATATTTGCTATGAAATTCTATACTACACTTGAAGATATGGTTTGGCTATTATATATATATACATATATATATATATATCTTCAAAACATTATTAAATTTTTTCTAAAAAATTTTTGGTCATCTTGACTGGTATTAAACAATTAAATTTATGCCCTGGCTGGTGTAGCTCAGGGGATTGAGCACAGGCTTGCAAACCAAAGAATCACGGTTTGATTCCAGTCAGGGCACATGCCTGGGTTGCAGGCCAGTTCCCAGCAGGGGACGCATGAGAAGCAATCATACATGGATATTTCTCTCCCTCTCTTCTTTCCTTCCCCCACCAAAGATAAATCAATTAAATTTTAAAAATTAAATTTATAATTAAAATTAATATTAATTAAAAATTAGAAATTTCCATCCATAAAACTCTAATGGATTTGTTAATTTTGTTGCCATTATGAATGTGATTTTATTCTTCATATATAGAAAAAACTAGTAATTTTTATTGACCAACTTTCTTATAATACTTTTTCTTAGCCAATTATCTCATATTTTCTAGGTATAAAACAGGTGAACACAATAAATTATGCCATATGTGTAAACACACGAATGCACACACAATCCTCATTATTCACAGATTGCATTTGCAAATTCACTTACTAGTTCAAATTTATTTGTGACCCTTGCATCCATAGTCCTGGTATTTTCAAGGTTGTTCATATATTCTTTGTGGATTATTTGTGTGACAACAAATAATTCATATTATCTGCACAAGAGCAGCAGAAATGCGATCTGCCCTACCACACACTTTCCCAGCAGGACCTGGTGTCAGCTCTTAGACCGGGCATAGGTCCTCTACACACAGCTCATTCAGTGCCACACGGTTTGCATTTTTGTGCTTTTCTCTTGGCAATTTGGTGTTTGAAATGCGGCCCAAGTGTAGTGCTGTTTAGTGTCCTGAAAACAAGAAGGCCGTGATGTGTGTTAAGGAGAAGAAATAACATGTGTTGGGCACGCTTCATTAGAGCCTAAGTTATAGTGCTGTTCTCGTTGACTCCCATGTTAATAAATGAACAATGTGGTATGTCCAGGAAAAAGAAGAAAATACTAATTGATTTGTATGAAGCTATGGAAAAAGAGAAAATGGATAAATTTGTGAATTAATGAGATGACAATCCATAAAAAAGTATCTTGCAAGTACTACTGGATATCATTCATTTACCTAAAAAAGCTAACGTCATGAAAACAGAAGTGAAATGGTGGTTACCAGGGGATGGGGGCAAATGTTGTTCAGGGGTATGAACCTGCCACAGGTAGTAAATAAGCCCTGGAAATATAATACTGAGTATAGTGACTATAGACAACAATACCATTTTACAATCGTCAAACCTGCTAAGACACTAGCACTTAATGATTTCAACCACAAAGAAGAAAGGGTGTTTATATAATGTGATAGAGGTGCTAATTATCAATGGCAATCATATTATAATGTATAAATGTATTAAATTAACTCATTGTACACCTTAAATTTACTCAATGTTATATGTCAAATATATTTTTTAAAGTGTCCTGTATATCGTTATTGTAAAGCCGAAAGCCAAAGAAATGTACAGTCAGATACCCAGAATCTGGAAAATGCTAAATTTTTCACAGCTCATGTTTTATTACAAATAAATGCTGCATCTAATTATTTCTAAGGAATATATATAAAATAATGTGTCTCTAAATTAAAAAATGTAAAACAAGAGTATGTGTTGATGTTTTTATGAAAATGTTGTGACCAGAGGCTTATAGCACGTAACCTCGCATTTTCCCCCGGAATAATCGTTCGGTGCTCACTAATTCAGCGTTCAGGATGGCTTTGTAAAGCATCACTACCATGATGTGTGTGTGTGTACATGTCTGTGTATCAAGGGAAGGAGTCATTATCCAGAGTTCCACAACCATTATACAAATAGCAACCAATTTTTGTCTATTTATTTCAACATATTTGACCAAGTTTATTAACTGATTTTTATGTACTTTGTATGCAGTGTGTATTTGTGTGTCCATGCACATATAAATTTCATGCACATGAATTTTTCATCCGAAGTTTTAAGCATTTCCTCATATAATTATGAATTATTTCTCACCATCCGCATAAGGGCTACTTATTAAACTACATTATGAATAAATATATTTATGTAACCCTTTCCCTAGTGTTATAAAGGTTGTTTCCAAGTTTCTGCTGCTAAAAATAATATGGTACTAAAATTCTCAATGTACTTTACTTTCTGCATATGGCATTAATTTTTAATGATAAATTCTAAGAGCTCTTTTCTGCTGTCAAAAGGTTTTAATATTTCCATATAAAAAGCTTTAAAAATTTATGCTCACATTTTTCTTATAAGTGAAAAATTATAATAATAATTTTGAAACTCCTATAAGAAGGATTAAGAATGTAGCATCTTTGTTTCACCTTTGGGAATAACAGTACCCCCTCTTTCCTCATCCTTTTACATAACTTCATTAATTTAACTCAGGATATAATCATTATTTAATTTTCTCTTTTCATTACTTACTTAACTTTGCATGCAAATTTACAATGAATTTATTGAGCTCTACATGTTTGTTTGAGTTAATGCTCAAAGTCAAATCCTTGTCAGTCAAAATCACCTGGATAATCATCTCCTTATTATTATTCATTTCTCAGTTTTTAGCAGGTCTTTTTGCATTAATCATTAAGATCATTTCCGTCTGCATTATTAACTATCAAACTTTGCTGAGATATGCCTGGGCACTCATTTTCTTCTTCAAAGTTCTGTAGACATTGTTTCATTTTCTTCTGTTGCTTGAGGTGTATTTTGAGGGCAACATGATTTCTGTTGCTTTGTACAGAGGCAGTCAGTGTTGTTTTTGTTGTTCAGATCTTTGGATCGACTTAGTGGAATAGATGGTGTGTCCTTCCATATGGTCATGTGTATTTTTATCAATTTCTAAGTCTTAAATAACATTTAGAAGTCATATACAAACTTATTTTTAAAATAACTACATTATTATACAATTAAAAGCATTTTAGTTGATGAGACACTACAAGACAGTTATTTCTGCATAAGTTCCCTCTCTACAGTGTAACCCTTATAACTTAATTTATTGTTGCTTAGAAATGAAGACAGAACAAAAAAGTTACTGCAAGGTATATTTTACTATTACTATAAGCTATTTATGTGATTAGAATATTTTAATATTTGTATTAATGTCATTATTTTTTCATGCAATGGCCTTTTCTTTATTTTCTCAATGTACTTATTTACATTATTTTCTTAATATCATTATTTCTTAATATCAATACTTTTCTTTATTTCCTTAATGTCATTATTTACTTTTATTTTCTTAATGTCATTATTTACATTATTTTTTCACGCAATGACCAAATAAAATGTTTTCATTGCAACTAAGATGTGTTACACAAACTCTGATAGATATCTATAGAATATGTTATTGAATATCTTAAGCTTCCTTTAAGAAACAGTTTATTCAATTGCTTGATACCAGCAGCCGATGTTCTAGAACAGCTATTGGGCTTCGATTGCCTGCTGCCAAGAAGCATGATTCCTAATGCAACAGTCTGGTGGAAAAGGAAAGCAGTTGTTTATTTAAAGGTTATTCAGGTTTAGGATAACGTCAGATTTCTGTCCCCTTTAAGAACACCTAAGAACACAGTCCTGCCTCCCTTTGCCAAACCGGGCCAGTTTCAGAATGCGTCACTCAGAGGCTGTGTCTTTCAGAAAAGCAGAAGTCTGCAGGGCAGCATTCTCAGTCACAGCTCTGCTCCAAGCATCTCTCATGAATCCCGTTGGCTGGGCAGGTCCCTTACAGTTCCATCAGCTCTTCGTCTTTTCCAGGCACACTTCCCCTCTCACTCCAGACCTTGTGGCTCACTCCTCTCTTTTAGCTCCTCCAGAACTTCCTGAGTGACCTCATACCTGGCCCTTACTATGGTGTATGAGTGTCCACCATTTCTATCATCTCCCCAGTGTATTTTACCCTCTTTTGACTGCCATCTTTAGTCAGGGCAAAAGTTCCCAGGGATGCAGGGGAGCCTTAGAGTGGACATCTACCTGCTGCTTCTCACACAGGTGCTGTAGGAGCTTCCCCCAAGCTAATGTCACAAGTCCCTAAGTGTTTTCACAGTCACTTACACAATCTGCCCGGGGCAGTAGCCCTCTTCCTTTCCAGAAGGCACAGCTATTAACTTGCTTTTCATTATGCAATGTATCTTAAACGTTGTACCATCCACTCTTCCCTTCCCCCAGTCAAGGATTGTGGGGGTTATACTATGCACCCTGATACATTAGTATTTATTCATTTGGACCCTTCTGGATGCCTTGTAAATCATATTTACTCAGCTTACTGGGTCTATATTAGAAGTTAAACTTATTAATAATGGAAATAGTAAATTCTATGGTTATGCTTATCAATATATACAGATGACTTTTTAAATGAAGTACAAATTAAGAGTTATAGTGAGGGCACACTAGGAAAGATAATTGAAACATTAGTACATCTAACTTAGCTCAATTTTTCCCTCTCTAAGGAGAAAATAACACTCAAAGCAAGTTAGAATTTTCTAACACCACATAATAATGTTGAAACTGCGGGGAAATGATGTTTATCAGAGTTGGGTGTGATCCTCAAAATGAGCTACACAGTGTCTTTAAGACTGTAGACCATATGGAGATGTGCTCAAGAGAGAGACTGTTTGCTTCTCATCAACACCTCAGGGTGTGAGACTTGGCCCTTCGCCACAGCTTTTTCAGCTGCCACACGTGCACTTCTATCCAAACTACAGTGTTTTTTTAAATGATGCTTTTTATAATATATGACAATGTATAGAAATCCTTCATAACCTATTGTTCCAGTATGTCATTGCCACCAATTCCTGGAACATTCACCTGCCCCGAACATTCATAAAATTTGCATTTTAACACCCAGCGTGACACTTTTTCCAGGAATTCTTGATGTCCCTCTAGTATTGTTTGTTGCACCTGCTTTGTCAGCCATTCCAGTTAATACTTTATACATTTCTTCAAAATGCAACATAAAGACAGAGACCAAATTAGAATAGGAAAGCATTCATAAAAAGCCATTTAATTAAGAATATTTCATAAGGGAACCCTTCTCTCGGCTGACGTACAAGATATTACTCCATCTTCTTTGTTAAAAGGGAAGGGGGCCCTGGCCCAGCAGCTCAGCTGGTTTCTATGTTGACCCACACGCAGAGGGTGCAGGTTTGATCTCCAGTCCGGGCACACACAAGAAGAAAGCAATGAGTGTATAAATAAGTGGAACAACAAATCAGTGTGTGTGTATCTCTCTCTCCCTCCTTTTCTCTCTCTTTTAAAAAATCAATTTTTTTTAAAATGCAATGAGAAAGGATATGAATCTTCAATGTAATCAACAGTATTCTGGAAACCAAGTTCACTTTAATGAATTAATGCTGTTCTGAATATTTGCCTCCACTTTAAAATCCCTGAAACTTCTTTTTATGATATGAGGATGAAAACTATCTTATCAATTATAAATAATTTAATAATATCTCACATAACTGGACAATATTAATAGTATGATACAGAAATATTCCCTCAAATGTTCATTTTGCCAATTCTTTCTTATATATGGACCATTTAATTTCACCATTAAAGTGAAATTATATCTCTGAATATGAATTATTCTTTACTTATGAAAAAATTCAGTTTTGTCTTTTTTTCTGTAAAAAATTATCAATATATATTTTAATTCATTCAACAACTTACAAATCAGATCTCAGTTCCCAGGAAAATTTCAAAATTAGGAGAAATGAATAACCTTCTGTGTGTTGTGATTTTTAATTGAAAGTTAAAAAAACCTGATTCAATTGAGCTGGAGGAACAAAAACACATGTTAACTGCATTATATTTAAGTATGCTATTCAAAATGGTAAAATTATATCTAATAAGCATGAAATAAACTTACCAAAAAGATGTGATGATTTAAAAAGCATTCGAAATATACATATACATGTCTATGCATACACTGCCCCCACAAAGATGGTCCCTGAATTACAATGTTTCGACTTCAGATTTTTCAACTTTATGTGCAAAAGTGATAGATGTTCAAGAGATACTGTACTTTGAATTTTGAATTTTAGCCTTTTCCCGGGCTGCTGACAGGCAATAAGGTCTTCTCTTGTGAGAGTGGAGAGTGGCAGCGAGCTATACCTCCCAGTCAGCCACGTGACCATGAGGGTGAGCAACCTATACTGTCCAGTGTGCTGTGTTGCCAGCATTTGGGGATATTGTGTTCTGAGCACATTGGGGTGGCTAGGCTCAGCTATGATGTTCCAAAGGGTGGGTGTATTAAAGTTTTTTTTTAAATTTTTACACATACTTGTTTATTTTAATGAAGCTGGTACAGACAATATATCCCATATCCCAGCCCTTGCTGGTGTGGTTCAGTGGATTGAGTGTTGGCCAGTGAACCAAAAGGCTGCTGGTTCAATTCTTGGTCAGGGCACATGAATGGGGTTTGGGCCCGGTTCCCACTTGAGCATGTACAAGAGGCAACTGGTTGACATCTCTCTCTCTCTCTCTTCTCTCCTCCTTCTCCTCTCTCTAAAAATAAATAAATAAATATACAATCCATATTCCAGGCCAACATACACAAATAAAAAGTAACAGTGTTCTGCTGTATATACTTAGGCATGAATAAATATATGAACTGCTAATAAAAATTAGAACTTCTCTGAGATATTCTGACAAGATTTTTCTTTACTCTTAAAATGCTTTCTCTTCAGTGAAGCCACCTTTGGAATTAGTCTGTTACTTTCCCCGTATCTGTCTTCTTGAGTCCAACCTGATATTCTTCTTCTACTGGTCCAGACCTTTAGGTTTCAAAAGTAGCTTCAAGTTTAGAAAAGGTCTTCTTCCACAGTTCAGTTCTCTGACAATCTTCCACCTCCCACTGAAAAATCATAGTCCAGGAGTGAAGTTCTCACGTGCTAGAACTTCAGGGCCAATTAGAAGGTCATTATGAACACTCGTATTGATGGACCTTATTTATCACAAACCTGAAAAAGGTGGCCTCCCTCCACACACACATGTGCTATTTAAAAATGAGAGGACAATATAAAGGGGTCTGAGTTTGATCACCAAAAATAATCACCATGAAAACAACCAATAATGAATGGGCACTAGGATTCCAATTGGCAGATGTTTTAAAGAGATGGGAGAGGGACCAGTTTTTAATTCCATTTTGAACACCACATTACAAAAGAACTTTTTTTAAAAATAAAAAGGATTGGGGGAAGAGAAAATAAAAAGGATTTCTGAACAGTTGAATGACCCCTGTATGTTCCTCATAAACTTCAATCACTTCTTCTTTTTTCATTCTCAGTTCTTTTGGATTGTGATTACCAGCAATTCTTTGATGTTCAAAGAGAAACCTGAATGAATTCATTAGGACATCCTGTCTTTGACAGTGTGATTCTTTGAGTTTCTTGAGATGTGTTGTCATTTTCACTTTGAAGTGAATCTCACTGTGATCCTGTCCAATGACTTTGAGTTTAATGTATTCTCTTTCCTTCTTATCCCCCAAATCCTCCGTTGAAGGTTTGCCTCCTGATGAAACATGGTGATCGTGGCTTCATCCGGGGTCTCCACACAGCAGTAGCCTCAGGTAGGCAGAACCTTGCTCCATGGCTTACAAATCCGTCTCTCTCAAATGTATTTTCAACTTACATTGGGTTTATTGAGACATAACTCAATAATAAGTGAGGATAATCAGTATTTGGGTTTGATCTTAAACTGGCTAATGTTTTACAAGGCAATAAATCTTTAAGGTTTTTCATCCTCCAGAAAGAATGTTTTTGCATTTGTATTGAATAAAATTTACAAGTTAATATTTTTCCTTGTATCGTGGTAACTAGGTAATAAATAGAAGCTCAAGTCCAACAGTACACTGAATGAACTTCCAATAATCTCTTTTGCTTATTTCTAAGTTTTGAGTAATTTCTCTGACACCTATTTAACACTGTAAAGAATTTGATTTTTGTCATCACTGGTCTAGACTAGGCTATGAATTGTTGCTTTAAAAAAAAAGAAAGAGGGGGAGAAAAATAGATAAATAGTTGTAAATGATGTTCAAGAAAACACATATTTTAAAAACTTTTGTTTCTAGAGACCATGAATAGAAGGTTATAAAAAGTTTGGAACCCCCTTGGGGGTCACCACTTCCTCACAGTTACTGCAGGGGAGTTACCGCCCATTGTATGTTCCTCAGAACAATGACACCACGCTCTGGATAGAGAACAGTGATGAAGTCAAAGGGAGGCTTCACTTGAGAATGGAACTGAAACTTCTTTTTCCCAAGACAAATTCAAATATAGAGACAGGAGAATCACAATACCTCTACAGAAGAATTTTTAAGTTATTTGAGTAGAGGGATCAATTGTATTCACTTATTTGCCTTTAGAATGTCTCTCAATACATGTCCTGTGTATGAGTGATCACTGCTTGGTGCCATACACAACTTGCCAGGACAGTCTGACAACACCCAAACTATTCCACACCTGCTTTAATGAGATGAGTGTAATCATTATGTACTTTGATGTCACTGCAATGACAAATTGCTACAAGACTTTCCAAATGCTTACTCTAATTTCCGTACTTACTTGTCATGACCCAGTGACAAGGAGTTAGTAGACCTGTGACTGGCCTGTGTACCATGCTTTAATTAGCACCACTCTACCCTGAGGAATAACATGAAGATCTCTGACATCTCTGGGTCTTTTCTCCGCTTACACTTAATTATTTGATTTGACAATGTTTAAATATTGGCCGTCACCTCAGAAACATTCCTGCCTCTGCTTTAAAATGTGGTTGCCAGAGTAATCAAAGCATGAAGCTTAAAAATAAAAACAAAATAAAACAAAACAAAACAAAATAAGTCACAGGAACAAGTTTCTCAAAGAAAGAATGGCAAACTTTATATTGAAGTTTTCTGTTCAGCAGTTGAATAAAAATGAAGGATTTCTAAATTAGTGAAAGCAAAGTTTTAAAGGTAAAATTTATAATACCACTTCCTATTCCTGCCAATTAGTTGTTATTAGATTATGTGGTCATCCATTTAACCTTAAATATTTATCAAGAGGACACACTGACCTGTGGCTTATAATAAAAAGAAAACTATTTAAACAAGAGATTTGCATCTGGTGCCTTTAGGATGTTTATAAAAGTACAAATTGCTTTAAATTCAATCATTTGCATTTTCTAATTCCAAACACTTTAATTATCCTCCTCCAAGAGCACAAATGTCTAATAGTTATTGCAAAAAAGGTAAGCCCTTTGCTCTCTTGATTTCCATTTTCAAACCTGGGTAATTAGTGTTACTTTTTATCTGAATCAAAACAAATTATAAAAGGGCTGAAATCAGTACAAAGACTTTTTGAAATACGTTAGACAATAAAACAAACAAAGATCCTAACGGGACTTTCATTCTGTAGATTGGGGGTGGGGGTAAGGTTATAAATAATACATGAGTAAAAAGTAATAAGGTATATATGAAGGTGATCATTGCTAAGGAATGAAGGAAACAAACGGAGAAAGATTTGGGGGTTGAGTTTATGAAAGACAAAATATGTGGGGTATTGAATATGGGTGTGGGGATAGGAGTAGGGGCATGTTCTTGCTGGGGAACTGAAAAGTGGGAAATTTTTTGTTTGAGGTAATAAGCCTAGTAGTTAATGCATATGAAAAGCTATTGCTTCTGGAACTGCAGTATGGCCCACCCCGACTCCAGGAGACCACAGCGACTGACCTTTGTGCTCCACAAACAACCATAAGCAATGGAGGTGGTATCTGAGCCACTGCATCCCAGGGAAAGACAGATGACTGCCTGGGGCCCAGCCAAATGCTCATGAGGAGAATAATACAGGGTTTTTTTTAATCTAATTTTCCCTGAATTCCAAACCCCTCACCACACTTTGCTCTCTGTCATATAAAAGCTGGCTTGAAAAGAGATGTAGGATGCTCTGTTAGGGTACAAATCTGCCTTCTTTTCAGATCGCTGGCCATCTGAATAAAACTCCCATGAAGATTCAATCCCTGTCTCCGCTTGTTGGGTCTGGTCGGTGACAGGCAGCACGAACGCCAGCTTTTTTGGTTTCACTTTGATATTAATAAGAATGATACAGATCTGCATCCTTGGGAAGATACAGTCTGAGTAAGAACATCTAGGAAAACAGCATTTCACACAAAAAGAACACCTGAAGCAAATGCCTCACGGTCAGTGGTGCCTGGAGCATCGAAGAGACAGAGAGTAGCAGGCGAGAGCTCAGAGAGGCTTGTGGGGGTGGGAGTTACCTCGCATCTTTTCTCTGTCTGCACTCCTTCCCTCTGGCCATTGCTGCTTCAGCGGGTGTGTAGGCCTTGTCATCACTGTCTCCCTGGGGCTGCTGCGCGGTGCTGCCAGAAGGCCTGGGGACTTGCTCCGCTCTGCTCACTCCTGAGCACACCCCGGGAGCCCTCCCCCACCCCCCGCAAGAGCAACGGGGGATGACTGCTGGCCAATGAAACTTCCCCCACTGGTGTCTGGGCACAGAGGACCCTTGACCTCTGAGGGTTCCTGATCACTGAACTACGGTGCCCAAAGAGATCACCAGCTCAACAATGAGTCCTCAGACAGGTTTCTCATCTCTGTTTCCTTTCTCTGGTTGCCTGGAATGACTTCCCAAACCGAACTTCTTGCTTCTAAGCATTTGTCTTGGGCTCTGCTTTTTGGGGAAATGGAAGCAGAGACCAAAGGGAGTGGCCAGGTCATATAGGACCATACAGGTCATTTAAGACCTATTACGTGTTTGGCTTCCTTAGAGTACAAGATTTTCAATCAAGGAATGAGATGATCTGGTTCAAAAAAAGCAGAAATTGAGGAAAAAGAGAATAAGAGGATTTATTAGGCAAAATGACTGTAAGTGACTGCAGGCAGCTCTGGGCCCTCAAATGCAAAATCTCAGACTCACACTCTGACCCTGATAATCTCAGGAGAGTTTGATCCCAGATTTAAAGCAACACACATAAATTTCTTCTGTCCTGTGGAGAATAAGAAACCATGCTTTTACCCTAGATTAGTGACAGCCTTACCTACTGAGCCAAGTGGCAAACATCCTAAGTAGGAGGCTCTTGAGAGTTTGTGGAAGTAGATGAGGAATTAAACTGATTGTGGATGTTGTTACTATTCATAAAAGCAGATAGCATCTTAAATGATGGAGAATGACATTCGTTGAAGAAAATTATGTCAATACCAAAGGTTTGTTTTTTATTTGATGTTTCTCTTACGGGAGAAACCTGGAATTTCAGTTCTTCTTACCAATGCCATAAAGTGTTATAGATCAGTGAGTCTATTCGTGTGCAAGCAGAATTTATTGGTAATCTGCTCTCATGGAAGAGAACGGGCCTGACTAAGGTGGGGTTAGGGGGTGGAAAGGCATAGATAGGTTCAGGGCAAAGCTGGGTAAGAACTGTGAAAGTATGGGTGGCCAAATGCCTGTGTAGCGAGCACAGGAATGGCAAAAATAAGAGCAAGAGCCTTGGTTCTGAGGATTTATATAGGTGGTGGGATGGGGGTTGGCTGAAGAAGTTACGTATTGATTGATGGGTAAAGGTGGTGCCAGTGTTCCCAGGACAAGGTCATGACCACCCAAAGGTGTTAATGGGCTTCTTCCTTTAGGCACTATGGGGCCTTTTCAGCTTTTCAGGCCTTCAGATGGAAGCACAGTTTCAAAGGCTTTCTTTCCCAGAGAGTGGAAAAGATACATAGAATTTCTAGGAGGGTGGGGCAGGTGTCCCTCCTCCTCCCTGCCTTTGTTTGCTGTCTATCCTACTTAATGTTTCTATAGAAATTTGTGAAAAAGGACTCTGTGTATGTGGGTAGTCACCCAAGGCTATGACTTTAAGAATCTGTTGCTCAAACCCCAGAGTATTCTGAATTGCTTTATTTGTATAAATACATGATGTTTACTATATTACCCTTTAAATTCTATATCAACATACTGTATTTTAGTACCACTCAGCTTTTTCTCTTCTATTGCATGTGGGTTTCTGATATCATTCAGACAGAAATGTGCTAATTACCTCTGTTAGATACCACTGTAAATGAACCTCTTTTAGAATACCAGTGGTTACTTGGATGCTAAATCCGTGTTGATCTTTCTCCTAATACACAGTTTGGTCATCCAGAGTATTTAATAACTTTGTGTGTCAAAATGTTGTATTTTGTTTAATTTACAAATTAAATTTTGCATTATTTAAATTACAATTTTGTGTATCTTATTTTATTTAAGTATTTGCATAATTCATGGGTGAAGAGCCATAAAAGGATTTTTTTCCATATTTGGAAGCTAACAATTTAGCTGCCACAGATTCATGGCACTGGCAGAAGGCACATGAAGACATTTTGGTTAGAAGCAAAGAAACGTATTTACTTAAAGCACAGCAAGTGGTATTCAGACAGGCCAGTGGGCCAGGACAGGTAGGATAGGGAAACAGACCGATGTGTAGTGTAAGAAATGTCCAAACATGTAAGAATCTTTATGAGTTTTTTTTTGAGCCAAACTGATGACAATTACTGGGTAGCAAAACCTCAACAGATTGTGAAAATGCTCCAAAAAATGGCAGTTTTGCACCTTATTTTATTCATTACAATCAAAAGTGTAGGTTACATGAAACTCATTACCCACAGATTAGGGAGGTGGGAGAAAGCAAAGCAGGGGTCGGGGGTTGGGGGTTGTCAGTGGCCAGGGCCTCTAGGATGGGATCAAAAGTACAATGATAGACAGGTACTCTTTTTCCATGGGTGGGCATAGGATAGTGAAGTGTCTACAATTAGCGTAACAGTAACAATGAGGGAACTGGTGGCCTCACTTTGGTGCTGAGCCAGTGTTTTGAGGGGTTTAGAAAAAAAGGAAATTACTCTGACTTTCCAAAGGTATGTTATCATAGATACAAAAAGATAATAGGCTCCGATAAGGTAAAGACTGGCTTTTGTTGAGGAAGATTCTGGCCTAGGACATGACTCCTCACCAGGATCTGCTTTTAGTTAGGAAGTTCTTCATTTCAGACCATCCTATAGGAAACTTTTGGTGTTGGAAAATTTTAGTTTAAGGTAAATAGTTATAAGCTTATCCAATAATGTATATATTAAAGCTTTTGTTTCAGAAACTACAGATACAGCCCACCCTGGCTCCTGGGAAAACAGCGGACCTCCCGGGGCACCGCTAAAGATTATTGCCTGGGGCAAGTGGAGGCGTGGCGGGCAGGCGGGGGGGGGGGCTTGGTGTTCCAGAGAGAGACAAACGACCACCCGCCCCTGAGAACAGCTAACTGCCCACGACAGGAATGTTGCAGTTTCTTTTATCTGACCCTCCCTGAATTTCAAAACCCTCTCACCACACCTTGTATATTCCCTGCTATAAAACCCTTGGCCTGGAAAGAAAAGACAAGATGGTCTGTTAGGATATGAATCTGCCATCTTCTCAGATCTCCAGCCATCTGAATAAAGTGCCCATAAAGATTCAATCCCTGTCTCAGCTTATTGGGTTTGGTAGTGACAGGCAGCCTGAACTCCGGTGTTTTTTCCGGTTTCACATCCACTGCAGTTACTTTTGTCTCCGAGTTTGTGAGGACACCCTGCAGGCCTGCCCTGAGTTTGTCGGGTTTAATATGCAGCACCCTTTTTGCCCACAGACAGCTGACCACACTGGCAGAGCAACTTACTGTCAAAAACAGGTCACCTCCCCAGAGATAACATCTAGGCCTCACTGGTATTTCAGGTCCAGGCCCACAAAAGCAGCAAAACCAGGTAGGCAATGCCAGACCAATGCAGTGACTAAAGACTCCCTGTCCTGTCACTGACCAATCAGTAAAGACCATAGCCCTGAAAGAGCACACCTGGAGAACTGATGGATATTCTGTTGAACCCTCCCCTGGCACCTTCCCTAAGATTCCCACCTCTGAGAGAGAGAGAGAAACTCAAGACCAAGGACCCAGGTCACACTCTCCCTCTGGGGATCCTCCTGCTCCAGTCTCTACTCCCGGTTCTTCCCTCACCAGCACACATCTCCTAAACTCTAAGGTTCCCCACAAGACTTGCAACCAGGGGAACAATGGGCAGCAGAAGCTCTTCCCAGAATAATCCCTGGCCCTGTCCCCAACGTCCCCTTTTCTCTGACTTTCCAGGGAGTTAAGGCAGCCCAGCCTGGGCTCTCCGGTTGCTTCTTCTGTGCTAAGCCCTTCCTTGTGTGGACTAAAAGGGGCCACATACTAAACCCAACAAGCTCGGGTGGGGGTGGGGGCTGCATGGTGTCCTCACAAACTCAGAGACAAAAGCAACCCCAGTGGATGGTCTGAAATTAAAACTTTCTAACTAAAAGCAGGTTACGGCAGGCAGTCAAATCCCAGGCCAGAAAATTCCCTGTCAAAAGCCAGTCTTTACCTTATCGGAGCCTATTATCTTTTTGTATCTATGATAACATTCCTTTGGAAAGTCAGAGTAATTTCCTTTTTTTTCCAGACCCTTCAAAGCACTGGCCCAGCACCAGAGAGAGGTCACAAGTCCCCTCATTGTTACTGTTATCATGTTAATTGTTTACCCTTAGCTACTCTGTACCCAGCTATGTAAAAGAAGTATAAATATATGTGTATCATTTTATCTTTTACCCAATTCAGAAGTACCCCCCACTTTGCTTTCTCCCATCTCCCTAATCTATTAGCAATAGATTTCATATAACCCCCTTATTTCTCTACTCTCAATTGTAATATATAAAATAAGGTGCAGCCCTGGCTGGTGTAGCTCAGCGGATTAAGCACAGGCCTGTGAACAAAAGGATTGGATTCCCAGTCAGGGCACATGCCTGGGTTGCAGGCCAGTTCCCAGCAGGGAACGCAGGAAAGGCCACCATACATTGATATTTCTCTCCCTCTCTCCTTCCCTTTCCCTCTAAAGATAAATAAATACAATCTTTTTAAAAATCAAATACTTAAAAAACTAATAGGTGCAAAACTGCTATTTTCCAGAGCATTTTCTCAAATCTGTTGAGGTTTTGCTACCTGGCAATTGTCATCAGTTTGGCTCAAATAAACTCATAAAAATTCTCTACAGGTTTGAGTGTTTCTTATGTCGACACTTGTTTTACTGTCCCCAGCTTTAATAAATGTACCCTCGTCGTCACCTGGACTCGTGTTGTGAAATCTTTCCTACACAAAGTCAAAAGCCCACACACTACAGCTGGCCCTAGACAGACCCACTCAGGGCCAGGTCCCCTGTGCAGTGACCGTGTGAGATTTATGTTCCAATCAAGTCCCCCTACCGAGTCCCATGAGGGTGAGATGCAGGAGAGCATAGACGGATGCTAAACACGCAGTGGGTTTGTGTCACACTGGAGAATTCAGAGTTTAGGAAACCTCCATCCATCTTTTCTAAGAAGACTGCGAGCAAACTGGCCCGATTTGTTGCACCAGAGGGAGACATTCTCTTTCTTATACTGACAGTAAGTAAATCTGTCCTCTGCTCTGGAAGGAGACTATCTCTGACTCCACTAAACAAACATCTTGAAGGAATAGTCTGACATAAAATGTTGTCAGTACCTTTGCTTACCAATGTGAAGAAATGTAAGAGACCCATAACATTGCATTAGAATTGGATTTTGTAAGTTTTGTTCATGGAAAAAAAAATAGCCCCTTAGAAAAGTATACAAACAGGATCTGTTCCTTGCCTTTTGCAAGCAATTCTGTTAGCTTAAGCATTTTTCTATATTAGAACATTAAGACAGCATTAATATTTTATACAAATGTAAAAAACCATTACATGAATGTATCATAATGTACTGAATCAATCCCCGATTACTGAATATTTAATTATTACAAGTTTTCCCTAGTACAAACAGTGCTTTATTAAAACTCCTGTAGTATAGGTAAATGATTTACTGCTAGGAGGATGCATGGTTCACTACCGGGTTAAATAGTATGTGGGATTTTAATTTGAAGGCTATGAAATGAATCCATTAGAAGCTGCATCCATTTCTTTGGTTTCCTCATGACCTTGCCAGTCTGGGGTAATACCAATGCGACAGGCAGAATAACAGTTCCCCAAAGATGTCCACATCCTCATCCCCGGACCCTGTGGACATGTTACCTCACTGTGTAAGAGGGGCTTTGCAGACGTGACCAAGGATTGTGAGGCAGGAGGTTGTCCTGGATTATCTAGGTAGGTGCAGTGTAATCACACTGCTCAAACACATGTGTCCAATGAATAAATAAATTGACTTATGATTTACTGGAGGCAAGAAGTAAGGTAGGGACACAGATGCATTCACTCAATATTTCAAATATTTAGTTTTCAGAAAACTATTTATTGAAAAATACAGATTTTTTCCTATGGATCAGAACTAATTTTTGTGTTTTATTAAATTCTGATATCTCTTTGTATCTAATTCCGGACACTATTTTTATTCGATTCTTGTATTGGACTATCTCTACGACATATATTTATGTTTTAACTTTTGTCATTTCATTATAGACTAAGATCTAGTTCAAATTCTAAGTTATAATTAGAACAACTACTAACATTGTTTTAAGGAGACTTACATTTTTTCCTGATAAAAGGTAGTATTGTGTTTGAAAGTGGCATTCCCTAAAATAATCCTGTTACTGTAATCGAACCCAGGTCTGGTTGCCTGACCCTGCAAAAGCCAATACTTGAGAAGCAGGAGCTGATGTGCAGGCAAGTCGTTTATTTTCAGGTGCCAGCCATCTGGAAGATGGGTACCCATTTCTCAAAGCCCATCTCCACATCTCAGTGGAGGCAGAGTTTTTTATAAGGAGGGAGAGGGGAACAGAACAAAGGGGATGACGAGTTCCCTGTGTGCAAGGAGCACAGTCTGTTCGGTTGAGGCAAGTGATGGTCGCTGTGTATCACCCTGGCTTCACGTCATCCTGGCTCCATGGACAAAGGTCAGCAAATCTCCCGGAACTCTGATGCTTGAATGTCAGAATTTGTATCTGTTGAAGTTAGTTCCTAGGATTCTTACACAAACATGCTGTTCATCTGCAAGCTACATATTAGAGCCAGCACTTACAGAAACACTGTAAAAAGATTGGTGGGGTGGGTTACAATTCCCAACTGTTACCATTTTTCATTGTTACATTACTACTTGTAACCTTTAGGAAAAAATGTTTTTAAACTAAAAACAGAACTCACATAGCAACATTTTAGCTTTCTTGGAAGAAAATTCTCTTTTAACTTATGGAATTGGTATCTACTTATAGATATAAGCCTTTGAATATATTTTTGAAAATACAATATGTGAAAAATAGGGTGGCTTTCTACAATTACGTTGAAAGGTAAGTATGGACCTTGCCTGTATTATTAGATTGAATTTAAAATCGTCTCAAATATAATGATAGTTTAATATAATTTCAACCAAATGTCAATTATTTTATAAAATTAAAAATACACCAAAATGTTTACCATGATATGAGCATATGTAGGTAAGATAATTTGGAAAACAAATCTCAAGGAAGAGTTGCCTTTCTAGTTATTATATCATGAAAATACATTTATTTAAGGTATAAAATATATCAACAAGCATGTGAAAACTGTAATAGAACAAATAGCTCTGAAATAGAATCCAATTTAATATTTGTCTAACTTAATAATTTGCAAACATGAAAGTACAAATCATTAAGAACCAAAGGAGTAGTAAACAAATTGTTTATAAGCTATTAATTAGTGTTTTGGATCTTTCTTTCTTAATCTTTCTCTCTCTTTCTCTTTCTTTCTTTCTTTCTTTCTTTCTTTCTTTCTTTCTTTCTTTCTTCCTTTTTTTCTTTCTCTCTTTCTTTCCTTTCTTTTTGTGGTAGGTTTTCAAGATTTCACACCTAATCATGGAAACCGAATGATGAGCTATCACTCCCATAATTCTGTTGTGTTATATATATGACCCAGTAACCTTAAATAGTGGTATTTTCCAGGTGAATGTTATCTAATCACGAGCCTTTGTAAAGCAGTTTTCTAAATAATTTCTACTACAGCATTAGAGGAATAGAGAAGTTCCAGTAAGAAGAAATGCAGTGGCTTAAATGTGCTGAGAAAAGGCCCCGTAGATGACAGCAGTGAGGAACGGAACCACATCCCCGCGTGGGGCTCAGTCCCACCAACAACCTAAACGAGCTCAGGAGCGTTCTCCTGCGTGCCTCCAGGTGAAGACCCACCCCCAGCACACCTTGGGCTTTCGGCCTCCTGACACCCTAACAGAAAACCCAGTGAAGTCCACCTGGGCTTCTGATCTAAAGAACTACCAACTAACAAGTTTAAGCTGTTTTAGGCTGCCTTATTCGTGGTACTTTGTTATGCAGCAATAGAACATTTTAGTCTTAAACCTGTTTTCAAAACGTTTTTAATAAGAAAATGTCTGTTTTATAATTAAGTGGAAAGTATAAGATCCAGAGCATACATATCATTTACAGTCATAAAATGACTCTAGATAAGAAATACATTCTCAAAAATAGAAAAGTACAGTAATTATATGTTGAGTAGTAAGGAAGTGGCAGCTGCAGTTGTCTTTTGGAGAGTGAGTTGGACTTCCCATAGTCTCTTGTCTGAAAACCGGCTGTGAAGAGTTGGCTTTAGATGTATCTGCTAGTAGGATTCTGACCGAAGCTAATCTAACCAAATCTCCGTCCCTGGGAATTTGAAACTGTAATCTATGGTAAAACTAAGACTGGATCAGTCATTTTCTACTACATGCACTTACAGGTACTACAGTAAAGCAGTACGAACAAATTTACAAAGAAAGGAAGAAAAGCTGACAGGCAGAAAGGGAGAGGAGACAAAGTCCCGTGGTGCCTGACTCCTCCCTCTTCAGCCTCTCCAGCCCTCCGGTCCACAGGCTTCCTGCATCCGTGCACCTGTGCACAGCATCCCTCTGGCCTCAGTTTGCTGGGGTTTCTGTGTCCAGAGCCAAACGGTTCATAAAAGAACAATGGGTAATTTAACTTTTCTTTTGTGTATTTATTTGAATTATCCAACATTTTTATACTAAAGCCAAATAAATTTTTATTTTAACAATGTAAAAAAATATCAAGAAAAATGTTTAAAAATCAAATAGTATAGCTGGATGGTCCAAATGAAAATATGTTTATACATATTCATAACACATCTAAGTTCCAAAAGATTTAAGGTGGCTTTGAGTAAAATATATATGCTGTAGGCAAAATTAATTTAAAATACAATAAAAATGTAGCCTATTATAGAGGTGGTAAATATTGTGCCAGGAAACAATGATAAGAAAACCATAGTAACTGAACATAAAATTTAATTGAGATTTTTCTAGCAGCCAAGGGACAAAGAAAGCACCATGGGTGATTTTTCCATCCGCTGTCTGATGAAATGAAGCATATCAGTTCTTTAGAAAATAAAAATTTCCTTTTTTTTTTAAAGTCTGAAGCTTCTTTAATATGTGCCATTATAGAACTATAGAAGGTGAACTTTAGGAAAGTCAAAAGACAGAGTCTTTAAGACTTTGATATTGTCCCCCTAGAAGTTTGTGTTTTGGCAGGTAATACAATGTGTCATGGGGCAGAGCAAAATGAGAGTATTTTGGAAGGTGATGCAGAAACATTTTCTTACCTGCCTCTTGATATCACATTATTTAAACGACCATGTATGGAAGTAGTTCCTAGGGTAATACAAGTGAGTGGTCTTGGTTTATAGCTTTGTGATTAACACAAATATAAAGCTTAGAAACTTAAAGAAATAGCTGCTTGACAAGCATTGGTTTATCTTTCCTCAGAAATAAATTTGGCTTCAACTTGGTCTTGAATTGATGGCTTCTAGAATTATTAAATAAGATAGTGTAATCTTTCAATAAGTAGATGGTGCTCAAACATTTTGTGTCCTTGATCAAAGTGAGAGTCATGCTCCAAATGGCAGGTATACAGGTATCAAGGTACTATCCCATCATAAAAGAATTAGAGACCTTATTTGTATTCTCACCAAAGTAGAGGACAGTTCCCACCCTCAGCTACGGCCAACATGGTACCTGTACTAAGAGAAAATGAGAATAATGCAGAAAGTGAAAATGTGGACCTGGAAAGTAAATTTATGCTGTCCAAGCATTGAAACTGAAATCCATTGGGATAAACTCATGAGCAAGGTTTCTGGTTTGTTTGTTAATAAGATATAAAATACAAAGTTGCTGAAAATAATATACATTCAATAAAAAACAAAGAATGATATATGTTGACTTGAACCTTATCCAGCTTCATGTACAATTATCTTTTTTTTTTCATTAGCAGGACATTAAGCTTCATTTGAGTGGTTTATAGGTCTGAATTTTTACAGGTGCTGAGGAAAAGCAACAGTTTCACTGTTGCTTTCTATAGAAAGCAATAGATAGATACATATTCAATAGATATTACCTTCTGTTCAATAGATATTACCTTCTTATTACTTCCCCAAACCAAGATCACGGAAATAACTTGGCTAAAGGCCCAGCGTAACCAAAGCCACTGAAGGTAAAGTAAAACATTTACTTATTCCTCTCACTTTCTAAATGCCATCTTCACGAAACGGTTGATCAAACATGGGCACAGCCTGCAGGATGATAGTGGACCACGCCAAGGGAATTGCCATGAGAATCAGTAAAGCATGGAGTGGTATTAACATTTTTCTAGAAAGAGAGATGAGTTAATATGGGGACGAAGTTGGTGAGAACTCTTTGTTTACTTTAAGAGTGTTGAGAATGAGAACATAAATTGGGAAATAAAAATATAGAAAAGGAAAGTTACATTTATATTTACTGATAAAATATTGAAAATAAAAGGCAGAGAATATATATCACATGGTCCAACAATTCCTCTTATAATAGTATATGCCATATAATAATAAAATATGAATATATGTATATACAATATAGGTAGGTATAAATATACATAGACACAGAGACATGTGAAAAAGAGATATTTATTAAAGAAGATACAAGATACAAGAAACATTGTGCATAGAAAGATGATACCTCAGTCCCCTTCAAAGCAAGCACCTTGGGACCTCACACAATTCTCCCAGTCACCATCAGCTGCCCTTTGCATTTTCTTGAATCTCATTGACAGTCTCTCCCTTTTCAAAGGTGATTTTAGTTTTGGGAAAAGCTAGAAGTCACAAGGCACCAAATCTGGGATGTAGGAGGGAAAGAGTCACCAGGGTGATGTGATATCTCACAAAAAGACTGCACAAGACATGATTCATGAGCAGGTGTGTTGTCGTGAGGAGGCAGCCAATGGCCTACCAGCCCATAGCTGTAGCCTCTGGGTCATCTGAATAGTTTCCATGAAGGAATTTTCAAGCTTAATGCAAAATTTGATACAGATTCATTGTTCTACTTGCTCAGTCATTTTGAATGTGACAGCCACACAGTACACATGTTTAATCAACTGTCCCCACTAGAACAGTGAAGTCGTCATTGTTCACTCATGTACATTCCAGTCCACTCTCCTTGGCTGCCAGGTTACACTGATGTTACGCAAACCATTCTCGTTATGTTAACAATGGCTGGACTTTTTCTGGACAGACCTGGTTTGTATATGGATTTTATTACAGCTTTGTTTATATCAGCAAAAACTTGAAATAATCTAAAGTATCATAATGTTATTCACCTTTTTATTAAACTAATTGAAGTGAAAAAGCAGATTACACACTGATATATAACAAAACATGTATATATGCATATAGATTTGTAAAACAGATATGCATATTGATATACATATTGCTATATTTGTATAAGAGGAGAAAGTAGGGATGGACATACAAACTGCAAAAAATAAAAGAAGGGTTTTATTTCCTTACAAAATTTTTACAAGAGTTAATAGTATGGATAAATATTTATTTTTATGAATTTCTATATTTTTCTAATCTCAAAAATTGTTTTCAGGTTGTATATCCATCTGTATATTTACCATCCAGAATACATTGATATTGTATAATTCTAGGTATTTTAATGATGTTAGGAAATAAACACATTTGAATATATCTTCCACAGAAGGAAGGAAGACCATGATTTTTACATGAATATATAATTTTGTGTGTTTTAGAATTTTATAAGAATGTGGTAGGAAAGGACATGAATTCAGGCAAGATTTTTGAATACACACAGATTGTAATACTGATTTAAAAAAATAGCTTTCTTTAAAATATTAAAAAGTAAAAAAGAAATCGAAACCAAATTTATAGACTCTAAAAGGAAATGATGAAGAAGCCCATCCAGAAGATACAAGATTTGTTGAATTATAAAAACTGTGTTCAAGAAGTCATCAGATGATTTGCTGAATTATTGACTGACCTGTCACAAAATGATGAAAGTGAGTCCCGTTATATATTACATGTATAAAAATAAAAATGAAAGCTATAAGGAAAACAAAAATGAAGGATGTGTAAATCAATATAAAATAGGATGAAAGGGTGCAAATCCAAAGAAAATGAGAAGGGTAGGTGCAAGCCTTATGATTTCTACTTGGCAAAAATATAAAAGACAAATGGCAAGCAGAGAAGTAAAAGGCATCAGGATCCCAAGAGCCAAGGGAATGACATGATGCTGATAACTAATGGATGTAAGAGAAGCTGGTCAGGAAGTGAATCATGTCCCTCTGTTCATCAAGATGAGAAACAAACAGACATCAGAAGGCTAATAAAATTGCATCTCTGTTTTATTAATCAGCATTTTCAAAGAAGCTCATTCGTGAAGGAAAAAAAAAAAAGAAAACCTAGGTATCTACAGGGGAAAATAGTTTGTGAATTTTTTAAGTCCTGATAAACAATTTGAGAAGGAAAATGTGTGAAGCCTGTATTACACGTTACAAAATTATACACCCAAGGTACTGGAAAATTTTCATTCATCTAAAATTATTTCTCTCTCAGTCTGGTATAACTTTAATTTTCTTTCCTTCCTTCTTCTTTTGAACTCATGGCTTTGGCTAATTATGCTTTATTACTTCAACTCCCAAATGGATACTTTGTAGAATATTTTACTGCCTTCTGCATTATGATTATAGCCAATTTACATTTAGCCTTTCCAATTGAAATTATGATAAAGAATTATTTCCATTACAGAAATGTCAAATAACATTGTATTACTTCACTGCTGTGTTGAAATTTAAAAGTTAATAAGGGTTTAAAATGTTGACTGACTTTATATTTTTGACAGTTCCACAAATGAAATACATTTCAATACAAACTAATAAGCAGCAGTAGATATAACAAAAGTATTTCTTCACATTTCATTGAACATATGATGGGGCACATGGTCTCAGTGGTAAAAACAGTATGTCAGGACAGGGGACAGAGAAATAAAGAAGAGACCTCTGATAGAGTTGCCACAGCCTCTGAGCTGTGCTGAAGCCCCTATGTCCTTGGTGTAAGGGTCATTTATGGGGATAAGGTGAATAGAAGTTTGAGCAAAGTAAAAAAGAAGTAATCTGAAATTTATATAAATCCTATTAAATGAAATGCATAGATACTATGTGACACACTAGGTACACGAAAGTAAGTAACAGGCGGACTTTTCATGAAGCTTTCATAGTCTCATGGAGAGAAACTTGTGTAGAGATAATGCTAACAAGACGCAGAAGGCTAAGAAAACCTGTACTAAGGATGTATGGTGGGAATGAAGAGACATTTCTCATTTCTTCGCAGTCTGGCTCTGGTTCCTACTTTTCTGTTGAGCTTAATATTCTTTGCTTATCCAAGGTGCATGACATTTTGGTATCACATACAGTAGAAATGCTTTCCTTTCCTGGACTATTTATCAATCCTTGACTTCCTTTTGGGTCACTACCGATCTCACTACCCCAGCACCCCCTCTTCTCCTTCTAGCTTTTAACTGGATATTCCTCAAGGCCCATTTTCAGACCCTTACTCTCTAGATAAAAGATGATAATGACTTTAGAAGAGAACAAATTTGAGTGAAAGAAGAATTTGGAAAGAAGAGTTTGAAGGCTGTCGTAAATCTAGAGATGACATCCAAAATAAGCTTTGTAAACACCTTTCATTATGCTTTTGAGGCATAATTATATTAAACTTTCAATAGGCAAAGAAATGAGGAAAATGTGCTAGCAAAATGAATGGAATGTTTCAATTCAAAGAACAACTATTTACCTTGAATATGACAGAAGTGGGAGCAAGACATCCAGGCTGTAATTTTCAAAAATTAGCAGTAGTATTCAATTCCATATCTGCTGTCACCATGAGAAAGAAAATGTTCTTTTACCATTTTACCATAGCAAAAATGGAAATCAATGAAATTTTAAATCTGTGTCATCTTTAATTCATTATCGGTACAGGCAGTAAAAACTAGTAATCAAAGTAGCACTTTCAGATAAAATTGTAGGAATCCCCAAAATTCTTATACCCAGAGATAAAAATGTTCATATTTGGAAAAATATTCATATTTTCCAGTTCATATTTTCCAAGGCCTTAAGGCCATTGAAAACAATTCATAAGATTTTTGTGGTCTGTCACTAAATAGAATGAGGTACAATGAGCTTTTTTCTCCTTTTCTGGAGTAACTTTTTAAAATAAATGAAGCTTATTTTATTATTTCAAGTGTTAATGATAAAAATTCAGCACAGCTGTTGCATTTTCAAAAAAATGAAACTACATACTAATTTTCTAGTTCAGTAAACAGATGAACCTGATGTCATTGAACGACATAACAACTGAGCATTGTGCAGGACATCTTATGAAGACCTGTAAATTAAAGAACTACTGGTTTAAAGTTAGTGATTATGAAACAACTGTGCATTCATAGTTTCAGCTTCTGTTTTCTTCCCTGACCATCAGGTGCTCCATTCATTTTACATTTCTGTGTTGAAGGCTTTGGCCTCTTTTCTTTTTCTCTGCCTTCCCCTTTTCTTCTAGTTCCACGTTGTCTGTTTCAGTCGAGGTAATTCAGCTGTTACGCCTGCTCAGGAGCTCCACTGCAGTCCTGGACTTAAGACACCAGTCAAATCTGAACTGAGGAGAGTTGTGAATTCACTGTCGTAATTCATCATAAACATTTTCTTTGTCGAATACAAGCATGTGACGCATACAGATCAGAAAACGATCCTCTTCGTCAGTATAGTTTTTTTTTCCTTTGTTAGTACCGTATGATATTCTCAGCTGACGAAAAGGTGCTTTGTACCATCCAATCTTTGAGTATCAAATGCTTTTTTATACTAATTCTTCTTTGAATTCTTGTCTTTCCCCATGGGAATACCTTTTTATTTTTTATTTTTTGGCCTGTTCATTTTGAACCCCGAACACTAACTCTCTATATGGCATACATAGTTTTGTTCTATTATTGAAGTACGTTGCTGTATATATAATCTTTCCAAGAAAATTAACATTTTACCAGAGCAGTATTTTCCATATCAAGGTCTATTAGTGGATCATGAAATCAACAGAGCAGGTTGTGACTAGCATTAGACAACCAAGTAAAAATAAAGGCAAAAAAAAAAGGAAAATCAAAAGAGAAGACACAGATTAGAAAATATCAGACTCTAGTACATCTAGTAAATGTGAATATCATTTGATCAAATTAAAGTTGCATTTGTTTGTGGTGTATGTGTGTGTCTACACATAGGTAGTGTGACTACTAGAAAATGGAACATGGCAAATTCTTTTTCTTTTGAATGTGTGACTTTTTGTCTTTGTTAGAAAAAATAAACAAAACCACAGTGACAAAGCCCAGAGGGGTGGGGTTCAGGATGTCACAGGACAGGCTTGTGCTCCACAGGCCCCTTGGCCGTCCTGGGGCTGAGCCCCCTGGCTGTGCAGCCTGGGCCTGTCCTCTGTCATATGAACCCATTGAATTGCAACGGCTCTGGGTCATCCTGGGACAATCCAAACAGAGACCTAATTAAAGAAACCAAGCTTACTTACATGATTGGTGGCTGGAGAGATTCTCAACCAAAAAGAAAAATAAATATTTGTATTATATTTGAAAGTAGAAAACAAAATTATAATGAGGGAAACATGGTTCAGAATGTATAAATATAATAACAAAGTTTCAAAATGCTGTAAATTGTGAGTAAAATTAATTTCAGAAAGAGTGGTAACAAATATGATAAAAAGGGGTACAGCTCTAAGACAAATTATTAAATCAGAATTCGTAATACTTTAGCAGCAGAGTAAATGTCTTGATGATAAGTTGTTAAGATGCAATAATATAGCTACCTCTTTTATTAACTCCCATTTTACTCATGCTTGGATTATTGACCATATTTTATAGTTTAAATTATTGGTTGCAAACACTTAAATATTAAAATATGTCTTTCCCGTATTTTCATTCTGAAAATAGTTTTACGTTTCCAAAAAGTCTCAGGTTATTTTATAGATATAGGATATAATATATGGCTTTAATTTTATTTTCTCTTAAGGGTTGATAGTAAAGAGCAATGGAATTGAGCTAAATAGAATTTCACAAACAGAAATAAGCAAACATTTTTAACATTTGTCATTCAGGATATTATTATATATGAAGCATGAGTCATTCCTTTTGGCCGATTTAACATGATTTTATATTAATACCATAATTGTATCAATTTTTATTTTATGCTAGTGATTTCCTCTGCATTTTACTAGTGGAAAGAATCTTACCCCTTCACATCACTGTTCTCTTCCATAATACTGATCATATTGTATTGACAGAATACATCCTCACTGCATCCACAGTAGAATTAGAATTCATATATCCATAGGGGAATTTTTCTCATCTATATTTTTATCTCCAGAAACAAAGTACTTGATTCTCTGCTTAATTAATTTTTAGTTTTACCAGAATTACAACCATTAACAAATTTTTATGTCTATGCAGATCAACATCTTTGCCACTAGATGTCACTCTTAATCACCATGATGGTGTGGAAATCTACAAAGCCTTACGTGTATACAATTTTGAAATCCAAAGCTCAGAAAATCAAGAGTTACTATAACATATTCTGAAAGGGCAAACCAGACTTGACCTGATCTGACCTGACCTGACCTGACCTAACTTTGCAGCAAAATGTGACTTTATCTGACTCTAGACTACTCATAGTCTCTTCCCACTTGGTATAAATATTAGTATGATTGGCTAAAAGTTGCTACAAGTTGTTACTCCCAAAGAAGGTTATGAAATACTTAAAATATGCTCCACACAAATTTAATATGAAACAAATTTTTGGCCCCCAAATTTGTTTTTAAGATCATCTTATATTTCCCTAGCTTATCGAGAGGTCATTGGAGATATATATATTTCCATCCATTATCTCATATAGTTAACTCTATTTCTATGTCTGATGAGAACACTTAAGGCTTGCTCTCAGCAAACGTCAAGTACACAATACCATGTGATCGACTGTAGTCACCTTGTTGTAGGATCCTCAGAACTCATTTCTCTATAATTTAAAGTTTGCACTTTTTGACCTATCTCTCCCCATTTTCTCCTCCCACGAGCCCCTGGCAACCACCATGCTATTCTTTGTCTCTATGAAGTCAGAATTTTTTTAGATTCCACATACTTTTATAAGTGACACCATACAACCTTTGTCTTTCTCTGTCTTGGCCCAAGGCTTTTTGATGAATTACCTCTTGTCCCGTACCAGCACGCCCCTTGTTATTTCTCAGGAAGTGTGACAATCAAAGCATTCATTAAATTGTACTCTCCACAACCATGAGAGCTCCGGTCCCCCCATTCTGCACATGACTGCTGCATCTAACTCTGGTGCCACGAACCCTATTCTTTCAACATTCACAATCCAAGGCAATGTAAAAATTAAACTTTGAGAATTTACGTACCTTTTGCTAAAATTTAACTGGTTACAAAATGTGTTATATGTACAAGGATACTTAATCGGTTTTTTGTTTAAATCTCAGTTTTGTAATTAGGTTCTCAAATGAGTGATACTTCTATTTGAAGTTCTTTGCTCCTCTCTCATGACATATTTAAATTATATATAAATTAGCTGTTCCCACATATTATGCATTTTTATAATTATGGAAATATCTTTGGTAGCTCATTAGTATCTAGTTGAAAATATATCAGCTACATAGGACATAAAGACAGAATTTTTTTAAATACCACAGTTAAACCTGTTACTACTTCCTTCCTCTTTTCATCCAAATTATATAAACTTACTTTGAAAGAGTATTTCACAAAAATGTATCAGCACTGAAGTTAAGCTCTTAAAATTGCCCTCTGGTAAAATGACCACCTGATATTAATCCCTTGTTTCTCAATACTTGGCATTGCTTTTTCACATGACTTTGTTGCTCTCAAACCTATTGCCTTATTTCTTGGCTTGTGAAAACCTAAACAGGTACCTGGAGAAAGTCTATATGATATAAGTTCACTTGATGATGAATCAGATACCTAGGTCTAAATTCTAGGTCACTTACAAATGAATTTAACAATATAGATGTCTCCTTTAACCTCTCTGGTTCTTATAAAATGAGGCTACAAGCAATGCATACTTCTGCCTGCATGTTGATGTCACACTAAGTGACTAAGAGAGGCAATCTGCCTGCTTCCTGCCTGGTAGCCAGCTTGCTGGAGGAATTAGTGGAGACTTTTCCTTCTGTTGGCCTGCACTTCTCAGCTGGCTGGATCCGAACATCTTAATAACAACCCTAAACATGCCCCTGAATTCTGAGCCTGACCTCATCTGTCTTGATATTCTGACTGCCATCCCAGCTCCCTAATAATTTATGGATGTTGGTTTCCTCTCTAAGAACCTTAGCATGATTTTGTTCTCTAGCCATTAGGAACATAAAAAGGAACTTAAAAATGTGTTTTGCAGGTAGAGGCAATGAGACAACTGAGAGAAAGTATCAAGATTATTAAAAGCACAGATTTGAGCCAGAGTATACAGTTTTAAATTCTGTCTCTACACTTGACTGGTTTGGGGAAATTATTTAACCTCTTTGTGCATTTACTAATCTATACAATAGGCATTATAATACCAGTACACTTCTCATAAATGATTTAATATATTTAAAGCACTTACAACTAACAATGCCTGGCCTGTAATAACTTTTATGAATGTGTTAACTGTGGTTTTATTATAATTTGAGACGTAGTGTAACGGCTGTACATATGAACTCTGAAACTGAACAGTCTATCCTGAATCCTGGCTGCATCAGGTACTAATTCCTTCAGCTCATTACCTAAGCTTTCTCTCCTGAAACTTCCTCATCCATAAAAAGGGAGTAAATAATAGTATGTACCTCATATGTACTTTATAAGATTAAGTAATTAATGTTTGTAACGAGCATAGCATGGTAAAAAAAACTATAATGTGCATTTAGTAAAGGTTACTTATAATGCTAATGGATTGGAATTAGAAGGCTCTTAAATGTGTCTTCTATGATTTTGGCAAGTACTACTAGGTTTGTAGTAATCTTGTTTCATGAGATAAGTGAGACAGGATAAAACTGCAGAAATGCAGATTTACTGAGATTATCTCTTGGAGGGCAGACCCCTTGCAGTAGAGGCTTCCCCTGCTAGGTGACTATTCTAGGAACCCATCTGTATCATTGTACTAGCTGGCGCTGTTGTGAGAGGCGGTATTCAGCTCTGGTGAATTTTTTTCGAAGACTCTTTCAAATGTCTTCCCATTTCATGAAGGGGGATTTACAAGGGCCCCTGCCCGCATGGCACTGAGCGTTCCACACTCTTTGACCAAAAACAGCATGGACCCCAGGCTCTACCCTCCCTAGTCACCTCATCTGACCCCGAATGACTTTTTTGTTTGTTTGTTTGCTTCCCTGGATACAAAAATGTTTGGTAATGGGAATAAAATGAGTCTCAAATTTAGTAGTTTGTACTTCTTTAGGTACTGTATCAGTCAGGATTTAGTGAAGAAAAAAGAAGTGACTTTAAGGGTTTACAAGAAAGAATGCAAGAAAGGGACTTGGTTATACAGAGCAGAGCACCAGCACAGGGATTCTCAGATAACACAGAGATTAGGAAAAGCCATTTCTCATGATTACCCTCATGTTGGAAGGTCACAGAGAGGAGGTGGCATTTCTGATTGTAGGCTAAGGCCACACTGCGGAAGCGGGGAACAGGAAGCCTGACCAGTGGGAGCAGGAGGAGATGGAGCTGCTGCCAGAGACTTCCCGAAGAACAGGGACAGAAGGGGAAGAGATTCGGCTTCTTTTGCTCTTACACTCTCGTGCCAGCCCCTCCCACTGGCAAACTCAGCAGGCAAACCAGGCGAGAAGCCTTCACAAACTAATTTCTTTGCCACCAATGTGGAGTTAGGGAGAGAAGTAAACTGGGGCTGAAAGTAAAGAAGGCTCAGGCACCCACAAGTATAAAATGTTCTTATTGGTGTATACTGAGTAGAAGGAGAAATTGAGGGGAAGTGGGAAGTTTAGGAACAAAGAAAAGGTATAACGGGGTCATCGTGAAAGAAGTGGAGTGAGCTTAATAGAGAAATAAAATGAGGCCAAGTTAATCATGTGAAATTACCAAATTTGTAGGCCAGAAATATCTAGTATTAGAAGCCATACAGTTAAAGCTAAGAGGAGTTTTCTCATTTTAATTTAAGGAAAGTAACTATAAAATTATTACATGCATTAATAATTAATTTATATAATTTACTATTAGGTAATATTTTTATTAATTCTGACAGGGAGTCATGAAGTTACATTATGATTTATTAAAGTTGGCAGAACTCAGAGAATGGCATTATGGCACTAAATTTAACAAGGGTTAGGTTTTGGTCATTATCTTCATAGGTAAGAAACAAAACTTTTATCAATAGGGCTAGAAATAAGTGCTTACTGGGGAGAAAAATCAATAATAATTACATTCACCTGATACTATTAGGCGTAGAATAGTATCACTTTAGAATAGTGTAGAATTAACAACTTATATCTTCATTGATTTATAATGGAGACTACAGATTTCCAGGCACTGGACTGCTCACCTCTGTGTCTGGACACATTCCTCCTTTTCTTCTCCAAGATGCCTGAGAATCTGCTTCACTGATCAGAAATTTGCTTAGTCATAATAAGCATAGAATAAGAGTAAATGTAAATGATTGACCTGTGGGCTAGGTATCAAGACTCTGATGAAATATTCTTATTTGTCAACATGAATGTTGTCCTTTCTGATCTGGTTTGTTGTGCCACTGTGGCCACCGTCTGACCTTTACCATCACAGCTTATTATACTGAACCTACTGTTTCTCATTTTATTTTCTGTCTTTGGATACATTACTCACAGGCCGATCTAGGGTTAGACTGATGTTATAGTTCCATGGCTTGTGTCTGCTGTTATGAGTTGAAGATTTTATTGTTCACTCCTCAAAGGTCAACTATCATCCTCTTTTTTAAAAAGATTTTGTTTATTTATCTTTAGAGGGGAAGGGAAGGAGATAGAGAGAGAGAGAAAGGTCAATGTACGGTTGCCTCTCATGCATCCCCTGCTGGGAACTGGCCTGCAACCCAGGCATGTGCCCTGACTGGGAATTGAACCTCAATCCTTTGGTTTGCAGGCCTGTGCTCAGTCCACTGAGCTACGCAAGCCAGGGCACCTATCGTCCTCTTATTCCTAAGTTCTGGGTGGCAAGTGGGGAAAAGGGCATGAAGGCATTATTAGCTTCCTATTCCACAAAAAGTTACTATTCACTAGAACCTTTAGAGAGAGAGATTAAGAACAAAGAGCCCAAGAGTGTGTGTGTGTGTGTATGAGAGAGAAAGAAAGAGAGAAGGAAGGGGAGGAGAAGCGAGGAGAAGAGAAAGAGATTTTTAGGAGCAGTGATAGTTGCATTTGTTATAAAATGAATTTTAGATCTCTAAAACTGAACTGTTTGATGAACTACTCCAACTTATTTATATTGTCTGTGTTGTGCAATAAACATAAGAATTTCTTCAGACCATTTTTACCCATATCCAGAATTAAGGATTATGATTCAATAAAATATTTGACAATAATTTATAGTGGAGCAGACAATGGTTAAAATTGCTAAAACAAGTATGGCTGCTAGAAGTAAAACTACATATAGTTTGTCTTTGTAGAAATGCCAAATAAATTCATGTCCTGCTATTCTATAATAGGAAAGAATTATTTTAAATTCTATCACTTCTCCAGATCGTTACCTTACAATCCATTTCATTCCTCAGCAAATTTAAGTAGTAATAAGACACAATGTAGCTTTTCAGTGAATGAACATCAAAAGATTACTTTGTTCAAGCATTTTCTTTCTATGCTGTTAACCAAGCCAATTTCATGAAAAAGACCCATTGAAGTTGGAATTGGAAAAAAAGATCCAATCTTTTCATAATTTATGAAACTGGAAGGATGCTAGAATAAGCCTTTTGAGCATTGCTTAAACATTTTCTATTGTAGGAACTCTTATTATTTAGACCAAGAAAATGGTAACTATACATAAAGATAATGATTTGTTAGGTGACTAATTTCTAACATTCAGTTTCTACCAATAAAATGAGAACTCAAACGAGCAGATGGAGTTACATAGCAGGACTTTATTAGGAGTAAATTATCCAAAGTAAAGAATGAACGAGAGAACAATACTTGGCTCTGTAGGTGCCGGGCATCTCTGTGCGAATCCTTGTTCTCACATCAGTTTTGCATCTTTCTTTCTCAAGATACGTCTGAGAGATAATCAGTGATTCATTGGTCTAAACATCTAGGAAATGTTCTTTATAATTTTTGAAAAAAATTTACCAAATGTTGACTTAGGTTAATTATACCTTACCATTATATTACATGAGACATACTTAATAACTAAGAACCAAGGCAATAACCTTGCTAGTAATAATTGCCTTTGGTCTAAAATTCTATCTATACCTCGTATTTCATATCCTCTAAAACTGAAAATACTTTTGAGAAAAAGTCATAGATATGACCATACAGTAATGGCACTGACCTACAGAAAGGTACCATTTCCTTATGAACATATAAGTTAATTAAAGTCCATTTCACAAATGTTAAACTCATAATTTCTATGAAAAGCATGATCAACTATACTGATTTAATAAGATGATATTTACTAAACTTTTTGCAAAAAATAACACAAACACTGATGACACAGTACCTGCAAGTTATTAGATATCTATACTAATGGTATTAAACTGGATTTATATTAATTATACAAAGTTTGTCTAGTTTCTCAAAAATTAAAAGAAAAATATCATGAGCCATGTAACTAAAACTTAAGCAATAAAAAGTTCTTCCTGAGAATCAGATTTAACTAGTGAAAGCTGCAGTTTTTGCATTAATGGAGTATAGAAGAGGATTTATTTTTGCATGTATTCAATACTTATTCAAGAAATATTTGTAGTGATTATGCATTGGAAATTGTTAGACATTAACATAAATGAGTCACAGTCAGATCCTGAGCTTATATTCTAGCATATTGAATATGATATGGACACAAAGAACCATCAGAGAGGCCCTG